>NW_024435311.1:0-12955 GCF_017639785.1 Mesocricetus auratus | reverse complement strand
TCGTATAGTGTTATATAGTTAGATTTCATGAAGTTAAGCACGTATTTTCTAATACAGTGTTTAAAGGTAAGTTCTCATGAGGTTGAGCACATAGTTTCACACACAGTGTTGTATCGTTAGTTTTGAAGGAGTTGAGTACGTAGTTTCACACACAGTGTTGTATCCTTTGTTTCGAAATAGATAAGCACGTAGTTTCTAATACAGTGTTGTATGGTAAGTTCTCATGTAGTTAAGCGCTTAGTTTCACATACACTGTTGTATCATTAGTTTTCATGAAGTTAAGTACGTAGTTTCTCATATAGTGTTATATAGCTAGATTTTATGATTTAAAGCACGTAGTTACACAGACTGTGGTGTGTCGTTAGTTTTCATGACGTTAAGCACGAAGATTCTAATACAGTGTTATATGGTATGTTCTCATGAGGTTGAGCACATAGTTTCACAAACAGTGTAGTATCGTTAGTTTTGAAAAAGTTAAGCACATAGTTTCTTATATAGTGTTACATGGTAGGTTCTCATGTAGTTAAGCACATAGTTTCTCATACAGTGTTGTATCATTAGTTTTCATGAAGCTAAGTACGTACTTTCTCATATAGTGTTATATGGTTAGTTCTCATGAAGTTGAGCACATAGTTTCACACAGAGTGTTGTATCGTTAGATTTAAAGAAGTTAAGCATGTAGTTTCACACACAGTGTTGTATCGTTAGATTTAAAAAAGTTAAGCATGTAGTTTCACACACAGTGTTGCAAAGATAGTTTTGAAGAAGTTAAGCACGTAGTTTCTAATACATTGTTATACGGTAAGTTCTCAAGTAGTTAAGCACATAGTTTCACATACTTTTGTATCATTAGTTTTCATGAAGTTAAGTACATAGTTTCTCATATAGTGTTATATAATTAGATTTCATGAAGTTGAGCACATTGTTTCGCACACAGTGTTGTATCGTTAGTTTCAAAGAAGATTAGCACGTAGTTTCTAATACAGTGTTATAGAGTTAGATTTCATGAAGTTAAGCACATAGTTTCACACAGTGTTGTATCGTTAGTTTTGAAGAAGTTAAGCATGTAGTTTCACACACAGTGTTGTAACGTTAGTTTTGAAGAAGTTATGCACGTAATTTCTTATTCAGTGTTATATGGTAGGTTCTCATGTAGTTAAGCACATAGTTTCACATACAGTGTTGTATCATTAGATTTCATAAAGTGAAGTACGTAGTGTCACATATAGTGTTACATAGTTGGATTTCATGAGGTTAAGCAAATAGTTTCACACACAATTTTGTATTGTTAGTTTTGAAGATGTTAAGCACTTAGTTTCACATACTGTGTTGTGTTGTTAGTTTTCATGACTTTAAGCACGTAGTTTCTAATACAGTGTTATATGGTTAGTTCTCATGAAGTTGAGCACATAGTTTCACACACAGTGTTGTACCGTTAGTTTTGAAGAAGTTAAGCATGTAGTTTCACACACAGTGTTGTAAAGTTAGTTTTCAAGAAGTTAAGCACGTAGTATCTAATACAGTGTTATATGGTAAGTTCTCATGTAGTTAAGCACATAGTTTCACATACACTGTTGTATCATTAGTTTTCATGAAGTTAAGTCCGTAGTTTCTCATGTAGTGTTATATATTTAGATTTCATGAAGTTAAGCAATATAGTTTCACACACAGTCTTGTATCGTTAGTTTCGAAGAAGTTAAGCACCTAGTTTCTAATTCAATGTTATATAGTTTGATTTCATGAAGTTAAGCATGTAGTTTCACACACAGTGTTGTATTTTTAGTTTTGAAGAAGTTAAGCACTTATTTTCACATAGTCTTGTGTCGTTAGTTTTCATGAAGTTAAGCACGTAGCTGCTAATACAATGTTATATGGTAAGTTCTCATGAAGTTGACCACATAGTTTCACACACAGTGTTGTAACGTTAGTTTTGAAGAAGTTAAGCACGTAGTTTCTTACATAGTGTTACATGGTAGGTTCTCATGTAGTTAAGCACATCGTTTCTCATACAGTGTTTTATCATTAGTTTTCATGAAGTTAAGTACGTAGTTTCTCATATAGTGTTATATAGTTAGATTTCATGAAGTTGAGCGCATAGTTTCACAGACTGTGTTCTGTCGTTAGTTTGCATGAAGTTAAGTACGTAGTTTCTCATATAGTGTTATATTGATAGATTTCATGAAGTTATGCACATAGTTTCGCACACAGTGTTGTATCGTTAGTTTCGAAGAAGATAAGCACCTAGTTTCTAATATAGTGTTATATAGTTAGATTTCATGAAGTTAATCACATAGTTTCATACACAGTGTTGTATTGTTAGTTTTGAAGAAGTTAAGCAAGTAGTTTCACACACAGTGTTGTAACGTTAGTTTTCATGAAGTTAAGCACGTAGCTACTTATACAGTGTTATATGGTAAGTTCTCATGTTGTTAAGCACATAGTTTCTCATACTGTGTTGTATAATTAGTTTTCATGAAGTTAAGTACGTAGTTTCTCATATAGTGTTATATAGTTAGATTTCATGAAGTTAAGCACGGAGTTTCGTAGACTGTGTTTTATCGTTAGTTTTCATGAAGTTAAGTGCGTAGTTTCACATATAGTGTTATATAGTTGTATTTCATGAAGATAAGCACATAGTTTCACACACAGTGTTGTATTGTTAGTTTTGAAGAAGTTAAGCACTTAGTTTCACATACTCTGTTGTGTCATTAGTTTTCATGAAGTTAAGCACGTAGTTTCTTGTTTTTATTTTAATTTTTTTTATTTTTTTCATTCTTTTTTTTTAAATTTAGATAAGAAACAAGGTTGCTTCACAAGTCAGTTCCAGGTCCCTTTCCCTTTCCCTCCCCTCCTTCCGTGCCCCCCCAATCCCCTCCCCGTTATCCCCTCGTTCCCCCAGGGAGGGTGAGGCCCTCCATGGGGGTGTCCATAGTCTGTCATTTCATATAGGGCAGGGCCTAGACCCTTCCACAATAGTTCAGGTTGAGAGTGCACCTCACATTGTTCAATGGGAGTCCAAAGACCGTGTGTATATTTGGGATGGGTACTGATCTGCTGCCCAGGGCTCAATAGATTACCTAGGCCTCCTCACTGACACCCAGATTCAGGGGGTCTTGATCAGTCCCATGCTGGATTCCCATGGTGATGCCTGGGATTCAAGAGTTAACCTTTGTCTGGTCAGCTGTTTCTGGGGGTTAAACCAGCCCAGTCTTAATCCCTTTGATCATCATTCCTCCCTCTCTGATACTGGCTTTCTTGAGTTCAGCTCACTACTTAACCAGCCACTAAATGTAGTTTCTGTTTCCCAGACTCTCTGGCCATAGGATTGTAGGCTGGCACTCCCCAGATCTATGTCTAAAATCCATATATGAGAGAGTACATGCCATGTTTCTCTTTTTGTGACTGGATTACCTCACTCAGGATGGTTTCTTCTAGTGTCATCCATTTGCCTGCGAATCTCATGATTCCATTATTTTTTTCTGCTGAATAGTACTCCATTGTGTAGATGTACCCCATTTTCTCTATCCACTCTTCGGGTGAGGGACATCTAGGTTGCTTCCAGGTTCTGGCTATTACAAATAAAGCTGCTATGAACATAGTGGTACAGACATCTTTGCTGTATGAATGGGCATCTTTTGGGTATATGCCTAAGAGTGGAGTTGCTTTGTCTTGTGGTAGGTTTATTCCTAATTTTCTGAGGAAACTCCATACTGCTTTCCAAAGTGGCTGAAACAGTTGGCACTCCCACCAGCAATGGAGGAGTGTCCCCCTTTCACCACATCCTCTCCAGCATAAATTGTCATTGGTGTTTTTGATTTTAGCCATTCTGACAGGAGTGAGATGGTATCTCAGAGTTGTTTTGATTTGTATTTCCCGGATGGCTAAGGATGTTGAGCACTTTCTCAAGTGCCTCTCAGCCATTTTAGACTCCTCTACTTAGTTCTGCAGCCCACTTTTTAATTGGGTCCTTTGCTGTTTTGGAGACTTGCTTCTTGAGTTCTTTGTAAATTTTGGAGGTCAACCCTCTGTCAGATGTGGGATTAGTGAATATTTTTTCCCATTCTGTGTGCTGTCTTTTTGTCTTCCTGACTGTGTCCTTTGCCTTACAGAAGCTTCTCAGTTTCAGTAGGTCCCATTTATTAATTGTTGATCTCACTGTCTGTGCTACTGGTGTTATGTTCAGGAAGCTCTCTCCTGTACCAATTCGTTCAAGGGTACCACCCACTTTCTCTTCTATGAGGTTCAGTGTGGCTGGATTTATGTTGAGGTCTTTGATCCATTTGGACTTAAGTTTTGTGCATGGCGATAAACATGGATCGATCCACATTCTTCTACATGCCAGTCTCCAATTATGCCAGCACCATTTGTTGAAGATGCTTTCTTTATTCCATTGTATATTTTTAGCTTCTTTGTCAAAGATCAGATGTTCGTACGTGTTTGGTTAATACCCGGATTTTCAATTCGATTCCATTGGTCTACCTGTCTATTTTTGTGCCAATACCAAGCTGTTTTCAGGACTATAGCTCTATAATAGAGCTTGAGGTCAGGGATGGTGATGCCTCCGGACATTGCCTTGTTGAACAGGGTTGTTTTGGCTATCCTGGGTCTTTTGTTTTTCCATACAAAATTGATTATTGTTCTTTCAAGGTCTGTGAAGTATTGTGCTGGGATTTTAATGGGGATAGCATTGAATCTGATAGATTGCTTTTGGCAGGATTGCCATTTTTACTACATTGATCCTACCTATCCAAGAGCATGGGAGATCTTTCCATTTTCTGAGGGCTTCTTTAATTTCTTTCTTTAGAGATTCAAAGTTCTTACGATACAGGTCTTTCACTTGTTTGGTTAGCGTTACCCCAAGGTATTTTATGTTGTTTGTGGCAATTGTAAAGGGTGATGTTTCTCTGATTTCTCTTTCAGCCCTTTTATCATCTGTATATAATAGGGCTACTGACTTTCTTGAGTTGATCTTGTAGCCTGCCACTTTGCTGAAGGTGTTAATCAGCTGTAAGAGTTCCCTGGTAGAGTTCTTTGGGTCATTGATGTAAACTATCATATCGTCTGCAAACAGTGAAAGTTTGACCTCTTCCTTCCCAATTTGTATCCCCTTGATCCCCCTTTGTTGTCGTATGGCAATAGCTAGAACTTCAAGTACCATGTTGAAAAGGTATGGAGAGAGTGGACAGCCTTGTTTTGTTCCTGATTTTAGAGGAATTGCGTTGAGTTTCTGTCCATTTAGTTTGATGTTGGCTGTTGGTTTACTGTATATGGCTTTTATTATGTTTAAGTATGTCCCTGTTATCCCAGATCTCTCCAAGACCTTTATCATGAAGGGGTGTTGGATTTTGTCAAAGGCTTTTTCAGCATCTAGTGAGATGATCATGTGATTTTTGTTTTTCAGCTTGTTTATATGGTGGATTACGTTGATGGATTTTCATATGTTGAACCATCCCTGCATCCCTGGGATGAAACCTACTTGATCGTGGTGAATGATTGTTTTGATGTGTTCTTGGATCTGATTTGCCAGTATTTTATTGAGTATTTTTGCATCAATGTTCATGAGGGATATTGGTCTGAAGTTCTCTTTCTTGGTTGTATCTTTGTGTGGCTTGGGGATCAAGGTTATTGAAGCCTCATAGAAAGAGTTTGGCAAAGACCCTTCTGCTTCTATAGTGTGGAGCACTTTGAGAAGAATTGGTATAAGCTGTTCTTTGAATTTGTGGTAGAATTCTGCACTGAGGCCATCTGGACCTGGACTTTTTTTGGTTGGGAGACTTTTGATGACAGCTTCTATTTCCAGAGGGGTTATAGGTCTATTTAAATTGCTTATCTGTTCTTGATTTAGTTTTGGCAAATGATAGCTGTCCAGGAAGTCATCCATTTCCTTTAAATTTTCGAATTTTGTGGAGTACAGGTTTTCAAAGTATGACCTAATGATTCTCTGGATTTCCTCAGAGTCTGTTGTTATGTCCCCCTTTTCATTTCTGATTTTGTTAATTTGCATGTTCACTCTCTGCTGTTTGGTAAGTTTGGACAAAGGTTTGTCTATCTTGTTGATTTTCTCAAAGAACCAACTCTTCGTTGCATTGATTGTTTGTATTGTTTTCCTGGTTTCTACTTTGTTGATTTCAGCCCTCAATTTGATTATTTCCTGGCGTCTACTCCTCCTGGGGGAGTTTGCTTCTTTGTGTTCTAGAGCTTTTAGCTGTGATGTTAATTCTCTGGTATAACTGTTTTCCTGTTTCTTCATGTGAGCACTTAGTGCTATGAACTTCCCCGTAGCACTGCTTTCAAAGTGTCCCATAAGTTTGGGTATGTTGTGTCTTCATTCTCATTGAATTCGAGGAAGTCTTTAATTTCTTTTTTATTTCCTCTTTGACCCAGGGATGGTGCAGTTGAGCATTATTCAATTTCCATGAGTTTGTAGGTTTTCTGCAGTTTGTGTTGTTGTTGAATTCTAATTTTAAGGCATGGTGGTCTGATAAGATGCATGGAGTTATTCCAATTTTTTTGTAGCTGCTGAGGTTTGATATGTTGCCAAGTATATGGTCGATTTTTGAGAAGGTTCCATGTGGTGGTGAGAAGAAGGTATATTCTTTTTTATGTGGATGAAATGTTCTATAGATATCTGTTAATCCCAGTTGGGTCATTACTTCTATTAGACCCTTTGCTTCTTTGTTGAGTTTCTGTCTGGTATTCTTGTCTAGTGGTGAGAGTGGTGTGTTGAAATCTCCCACTATAACTGTGTGGGGCTTTAGATGAGATTTAAGTTCTAATAATGTTTCTTTAACGAATGTGGATGCCTTTGTATTGGGGGCATAGATGTTCAGGATAGACACTTCATCTTGGTGGGTTTCACCTGTGATGAGTATGTAATGACCTCCTTTATCTCTTTTGATTGATTTTATTTTAAAGTCTAGTTTGTTAGATATTAGGATTGCTACCCCTGCTTGTTTCTTGGGTCCATTTGATTGAAAAATTTTTTCCCAACCTTTAACTCTCAGGTAATGTCTGTCTTTGAGGGTGAGGTGTGTTTCTTGTATGCAGCAGAAGGAAGGGTTCTGTCTTCGAATCCATTCTGCTAGTCTGTGTCTTTTTATGGGTGAGTTAAGGCCGTTAATATTGAGGGATATTAATGACCATTGATTGCTCATCCTTCTTCGATTTGCGATGGTTGTTGTTGGTGGAATTATGGGTGGAATTTCACCCCTTTGTTCTTTTGGCTGTTGGTAGAGAGGGATTCTCTAATGCTTATGTTTTTCTGGTTGTAGTTAGCTTCCTTGGGTTGGAGTTTTCCTTCCAAAATTTTCTGTAGGGCTGGGTTAGTGGACACATATTGCTTGAATCTAGTTTTGTCATGGAATATCTTGTTTTCTCCGTCTATAGTAATTGAGAGCTTTGCCGGGTATAGTAGTCTGGGCTGGCACCCATGGTCTCTTAGTGTAGGTAGAATATCTATCCAGGACCTTCTGGCTTTCAGAGTCTCCATGGAGAAATCAGGTGTAATTCTGATAGGTCTGCCTTTATATGTTACTTGACCTTTTTCCTTAGCTGCTCTTAATATTCTTTCTTTATTCTGTATGTTTGGGGTCTTGATTATAATGTGGCGAGGGGATTTTTTTTGTGGTCCACTCTATTTGGTGTTCTGTAGGCTTCTTGTAACTTCATTGGCATGTGTTTCTTAAGGTTGGGAAAGTTTTCTTCTATGATTTTGTTGAATATGCCTTCTGCCCCTTTGAGGTGGATTTCTTCTCCTTCTTCTATACCTATTATTCTTAGGTTTGGTCTTTTCATGGTGTCCCATAATTCCTGGATGTTTTGTGTTAAGGATTTCTTGGATTTAAGGTTTTCTTTGATTGATAAATCCATTTCTCCTAGTGTATCTTCAACACTTGAGATTCTCTCTTCCATCTCTTCTATTCTGTTGGTAATGCTTGTATTGGTAGTGCCTGACTGTTTGTCCAGCTTTTCTATTTTCTGCCTTTCTTCAGATTGTGTTTTTTTAATGTCTCTATTTCAGTTTTCAACCCTTGCAGCGTTTGCATTGCTTCTTGCAATTTTCTGTTTATCTGTTCATCTGTTTGTTGCCTTTTATGAACTTTTTGGTTTGTTCTTTCTTCCATTTCTTGCATTTTTTGGTTTGCTTTATGTTCCATTTCTTGGATTTTGTGCTTTGTTTCTTCTTCCATTTCCTGCCTTTTTTGGTTTGTTTCTTCTTCCATTTTTTTCATTTTTTGCTTTGTTTTTTCTACCATTTCTTGCATTTTTTGCTTTGTTTCTTCTTCCATTTCCTGCCTTTTTTGGTATGTTTCTTCTTCTAATTCTTGCATTTTTTTGCTTTGTTTTTTCTTCCATTTCTTGCATTTTTTGCTTCATTTCTTCTTCCATTTCGTGCCTTTTATGGTTTGTTTTTTCTTCCAATTCTTGCATTTTTTGGTTTGTTTTTTCTTCCATTTCTTGCATTTTTTGGTTTGTTTTTTCTTCCATTTCTTTGAGGGATTTTCCAATATCCTCTTTTAGGGCCTCTATCATTTTCATGAAAGTGCTTTTAAGGTCGTTCTCTTCTGCTTCCTTCCCATTGGAATGTTGGGGTCTTGCTGGTGTGAAGTCTCTAGAATCTGGCGGTGTCATATTTGTTTTTCTGTTGCTGACTGTGTTTTTGTATTGTCTCTTTCCCATCTCTTCTTCTAGTGGGTGCAGAAAGAGCCCCTTACTGATCTGGGGACCAGAGTTCCCTTTTGGTGGGTGATAGCAAGTCCAATAATCTGTTGGTTCTTCTATACCTTGTCCAAATGGTGGTCCGTGGGTGGAGAAGAAGAACAGGAATCTGGGGCGCTTAGCCTCCTACCTGGTCCCCTGGACCCTATGCTGGGTCCTGTTGTACCTAATCCGGAACAGCTACTCCCCTGGTCTCCCTGGCTCCTCTAGTTTCCTGGTCTCGTTGGTGGGAGAGAAGATCTGGAGTCTGGGGTGCTTGGCTCCTGCCGGGTTTGGGAGCTCTGTGCAGTTCCCAGGCGATCTGCAGGCTCTGGGACACAGGCTGGGAATCCGGCCTGTGTCTGATGCTGCCGGAGGGACAGCTACTTCCCTGTACTCCCAGCCTCCTCTGGTTTCCTGGTCTCGTTGGTGGAAGAGAAGATCTGGAGTCTGGGGTGCTTGGCTCCCGCCGGGATTGGGAGCTCTGTGCAGTTCCCAGGCGATCTGCAGATTCTGGAACACAGTCCGGGAAGCCGGCCTGTTTACCTGATGCTGCTGGAGGGACAACTACTTCCCCGTACTCCCAGCCTCCTCTGGTTTCCTGGTCTCGTTGGTTGGAGAGAAGACCTGGAGTCTGGGGTGCTTGGCTCCCGCTGGGATTAGGAGCTCTGTGCAGTTCCCAGGCGATCTGCGGGCTCTGGAACACAGGCCGCAAAGCCGGCCTGTGTACCTGATGCTGCTGGAGGGACAACTCAAGCACGTAGTTTCTTATACAATGTTATATGATAAGTTCTCATGAAGTTGAGCACATAGTTTCACACACAGTGTTTTATCGTTAGTTTTGAAGAAGTTAAGCATGTAGTTTCACACACTGTGTTGTAAAGTTAGTTTGGAAGAGGTTAAGCACGTAGATTCTAACACAGTGTTATATGGTAAGTTCTTATGTAGTTAAGCACATAGTTTCACATACACGGTTGTATCATTACTTTTCATGAAGTTAAGTACGTAGTTTCTCATATAGTGTTATATATTTAGATTTCATGAAGTTAAGCACGTAGTTTCGCATGACTGTGTTGTATCGTTAGTTTTCATGAAGTTAAGTACGTAATTTCATATATAGTGTTACATAGTTGGATTTCATGAAGTTAAGCACATATTTTCACACACAGTGTTGTATTGTTAGTTTTGAAGCAGTTAAGCACTTAGTTTCACATACTGTGTTGTGTCGTTAGTTTTCATGACGTTAAGCACGTAGTTTCTAATACAATGTTATATGGTTAGTTCTCATGAAGTTGAGCACAGAGTTTCACACACAGTGTTGTATCGTTAGTTTTGAAGACATTAAGCATGTAGTTTCACACACAGTGTTGTAAAGTAAGTTTTGAAGAAATTAAGCACGTAGTTTCTAATAGAGTGTTATATGGTAAGTTCTCATGTAGTTAAGCACATAGTTACACATACACTTTTGTATCATTAGTTTTCATGAAGTTAAGTACGTAGTTTCTTATATATTGTGATATATAGTTAGATTTCATGAAGTTAAGCACACAGTTTCACACACAGTGTTGTATTGTTAGTTTTGAAGAAGTTAAGCACTTAGTTTCACATACTGTGTTGTGTCGTTAGTTTTCATGCCGTTAACCACATAGTTTCTAATACAGTGTTATAAGGTTAGTTCTCATGAAGTTGAGCACATAGTTTCACACACAGTGTTGTATCATTAGTTTTGAAGACGATAAGCACGTAATTTCTAATATAGTGTTATATAGTTAGATTTCATGAAGTTAAGCAAATAGTTTCAAACACAGTGTTGTATCGCGAGTTTTGAAGAAGTTAAGCTTGTAGTTTCAAACACAGAGTTTTAACTTTAGTTTTGAAGAAGTTAAGCACATAGTTTCTTATACATTGTTATATGGTAGGTTCTCATGTAGTAAAGCACATAGTTTCACATACAGTGTTGTATCATTAGTTTTCATGAAGTTAAGCACGGAGTTTCGCATGACTGTGTTGTATCGTTAGTTTTCATGAGGTTAAGAACGTAGTTTCATATATAGTGTTGTATAGTTGGATTTCGTGAAGTTATGAACACAGTTTCACACACAGTGTTGTATTGTTAGTTTTGAAGAGGTTAAGTACTTAGTTTCACATACTGTGTTGTGTCGTTAGCTTTCATGACGTTAATCACATAGTTTCTAATACAGTGTTATAGGGTTAGTTCTCATGAAGTTGAGCACATAGTTTCACACACAGTGTTGTATCGTTAGTTTTGAAGAAGTTAAGCATGTAGTTTCACACAGCTAGTGTTCGTAAGTTAGCTATAGTTTGCTACAGTGTTGAAGTGAGTTGTGAAGAAGCTACGTAGTTTCTTATACAGTGTTATATGGTAGGTTCTCATGTAGTTAAGCACATAGTTTCACATACAGTGTTGTATCATTAGTTTTCATGAAGTTAAGTACGTAGTTTCTCATATAGTGTTATATAGTTAGATTTCATGAAGTTAAGCACGTAGTTTCGCAGACTGTGTTGTATCGTTAATTTTCATGAAGTTAAGTACGTAGTTTCACATATAGTGTTATATAGTTGGATTTCATGAAGTTAAGCACATAGTTTCACACACAGTGTTGTATTGTTAGTTTTGAAGAAGTTAAGCACTTAGTTTCACATACTGTGTTGTGTCGTTAGTTTTCATGATGTTAAGCACGTAGTTTCTAATACAGTGTTATATGGTAAGTTCTCATGAAGTTGAGCACATAGTTTCACACACAGTGTTGTATCATTTATTTTAAAGCAGTTAAGCACATAGTTTCACACACAGTGTTGTAACGTTAGTTTTGAAGAAGTTAAGCACGTAGTTTCTAATACAAGTGTTATGTGGTAAGTTCTCATGTAGTTAAGCACATAGTTTCACATACACTGTTGTATCATTAGTTTTATGAAGTAGTACGTAGTTTCTCACATAGTGTTATATAGTTAGATTTCTTGAAGTTAAGCCACATATTTTCGCACACAGTGTTGTATCGTTAGTGTCGAAGAGGATAAGTACGTAGTTTCTAATACAGTGTTATATAGTTAGATTTCATGAAGTTAAGCACATTGTTTCACACACAGTGTTGTATCGTTAGTTTTGAAATAGTTAATCATGTAGTTTCATATACAGTGTTGTAACGTTAGTTTTCAAGCAGTTATAACGTAGTTTCATATACAGTGTTATATGGTAGTTCTCATGAAGTTAAGCACATAGTTTCACACACAGTGTTGTATCGTTAGTTTTCATGAAGTTAAGTACGTAGTTTCTCATATAGTGTTATATAGTTAGATTTAATGAAGTTTAGCACATAGTTTCACACACAGTGTTGCATCATTAGTTTTCATGAAGTTAAGTACGTAGTTTCACATATAGTGTTATATAGTTGGATTTCATGAAGTTAAGCACATAGTTTCACACACAGTGTTGTATTGTTAGTTTTGAAGAAGTTAAGCATGTTAGTTTCACATACTGTGTTGTATCATTAGTTTTCATGACGTTAAGCACGTAGTTTCTAATACAGTGTTATATGGTTAGGTTCTCATGAAGTTAAGCACGTAGTTTCTAATACAGTGTTATATGGTTAGTTCTCATGTAGTTAAGCACATAGTTTCACATACAGTGTTGTATCATTAGTTTTCATGAAGTTAAGTACGTAGTTTCTCATATAGTGTTATATAGTTAGATTTCATGAAGTTAAGCACATAGTTTCACACACAGTGTTGTATCGTTAGTTTTGAAGAAGTTAAGCATGTAGTTTCACACACTGTGTTGTAAAGTTAGTTTTGAAGAAGTTAAGCACGTAGATTCTAATACAGTGTTATATGGTAAGTTCTCTTGTAGTTAAGCATCATAGTTTCACATACACTATTGTATCATTAGTTTTCATTAAGATAAGTGCATAGTTTCTCATATAGTGTTATATAGTTAGATTTCATGACGTTAAGCACGTAGTTTCCCAGAGTGTGTTGTATCGTTAGTTTTCATGAAGTTAAGTACGTAGGTCACATATAGTGTTATATACTTGGATTTCATGCAGTTAAGCATATAGTTTCACACACAGTGTTTTATTGTTACTTTTGAATAAGTTAAACACATAGTTTCACACACAGTATTGTATCCTTAGTTTTGAAGAAGTTAACCATGTATATTCACACACAGTGTTGTAAAGTTAGTTTTGAAGAAGTTAAGCACCTAGGTTCTAATAGAGTGTTATATGGTAAGTTCTAATGT
>NW_024435310.1:0-14600 GCF_017639785.1 Mesocricetus auratus | reverse complement strand
GTTAATATTTGCTTGGCATCTGGCAGCCAGAGAGGGATAAAGGAATCCCTGGATTCAAGCTAAGAAACCAGAGTCAGATCCTCTGGGCATCCTTTGTGTGCAGGGTCCTGTGCCTGGCACAGGGGTGGAGGGCTCTCAATTGAACTTTTTGTTAGCCAGAGGACTGAAAATCAATCAGTACTCCTGACTCAGTGTGCTGAGTTCTCTAACAGGTGCTCCCAGAATGCTTTTGGAGAACAAAATAGGCACGTGTCTTTCCCACTCGACATGGGAGGTCTCACCTTTCAGAAACACTGACACGGCTCTGGCATTTTTCCCCTACAGTATAAAAAGCATGCTGTTTGCAAAGAGCCCAATGCCATAGGCAGTTATAAGGCAGAAATTTTTAAAAACTGACTTGAGTGACAGGAAAGCAGGATTTAAAATGCTGAGGTATATTATTTTCTCTCTATATATTCACATTTTTCCTGCAGAATACTCATATTGTACATGATGTTTTGACATCTCCTGTCCTCTTGAATAGTTCATGCCCGTTGCTTTAATTGAAGGGTATGAAGTGACATCACCAGTGAAATGCGTTCACACTTTGCGACGGTAGTGTCATTTATCTCAGCCGGCTGCTGTCCTCTGGTTTTCTTTTTTAAAAAAAGTTTTCTACTGCTGTACATGGTTCTGCTGCTGCCAGAGACAATTACTCAGAGAGCATTACCTCACCGGCCAGTGAGCCGTTCAGCGCGTCTTGCTTTCTGTATGCATTGATGCCTCCTCCTGATGTAATTCCTGTAAACACTTAGCATTATGCTGTTAATTGTCTAAGATGCTGTTTATTCCTAGCTGGCTAAGGGAATTTTTTATCAGAAGCTAATATAATTTTTATTATGCGTGTCTGGAGATATAGTAAAGCTCAAATTATTGAAGTAATTAATGTACTGACTACATGTATAAGAAATGAATTGTGTTTCCAAAGTAGGCTTACGGTTGTAAATGCTATTCTGTTACGCATGTTGACAAATCCAATTTTACACTAATAGGACCTGAAAGCTACTTTGAATTAATTTGCATTATATACATGTATAATATGAATTACATATCCTTAATGTAAACATTACACATAATACGTATTTCACATTACATGCTGTGTTTGTGTCAGCTTTCCCTATTTATGCTGTTAAGTTTCAGGCTTTTGGAGGCAGTATTTACATTTACACTGGCGAGGAGGCTGGACCTTAAGTTGTCTGTTCAGAGAGAAAGTTTAGGACAGAAGGTGGTAAATGCAGTTAATTTGAGGTTTCAGGAACGATTTTTTTCTTATTGTTAAAGCAACAATCTTATTTTACTTACCAATCCCAGTTCCCTCTCTCTCCCATCTTCCCACTCTCCACCTTCTCCCCACCTTATTCCCCCCCATCCCCCCTCAGAGAGGGTGAGGTCTCCCATGGGGAATCAACAAAGTCAGTCACATCATTTGAGGCAGCACCAAGCCCTGCCCCCTCCACTGCCAATGGTCCCCACAGACTGCCACACAGCTGTGGCCCACATTCAGAGAAGATATAGTTCACCCTTATGCAAGTGCCCCATGTGTCAGTCTGGAGTCTGTGAGCTCCCACTTGCTCGGGGTCAGCTGTTTCTGTGGGTTTTCCCAGCATGATCTTGACCCCTTGCTCATATAAGCCTTCCTTCCTGTCTTTGACTGGACTGGGGGAGCATGTCCCAGGGCTTTAGGTATCTTATGGATCTCTGCATCTGCTTCCATCAGTTACTGGATGCAGGCTCTATGGTGACCGTTAAGGTAGTCATCAGGATTGATGGTAAAGAATACAGTCAGAATTGACTACATTTCCTTAGAAGAGAAAGGCTTTGCATAAACATAAAGCCAGTATTTCCCATCAATCATGCAGACTTCCATGCTGAAGTAAACTTCCTAGGTGAGATAACGTGAGTATTTCCCAGGAGGTCGTTGTGTCCTTAAGACACTGAGAGGAGTGAACTTGCCTTTAGTCTCAAGTCAGAGGCCCTCCTTCTAAGGGTAATGACAATGTTTTGGAAATAAAGCAAAAGAGAAGAGTACGTTGGGTTTAGCGGAAACTGAACTAGCAGGAACCATCCTATAAGAAGAAAAGTGGAAACAGAACTCCCCTCAATCTGTAGCACTTTAAGGCAAAGTCTGATTATTTGGAGTAAAGTCAAGATTTTGAATTCTGTGAAATTTCAATATGCCTTTCCGTTCACAACATGCCTTTTCAAGCCGTTTTCAAGTTGAAATCTCCCCGTTATTAAAACTATTAATCCCAATTTGGCTGAGAATTGACTCTTCACATGAATATATTGTATTTTTAGAATCCTTGACTGTTTTGTGATTCAACCATGTGCCTTTAGAAATAGCGTTTGAAACTCTAACATTTATAGGAAGCCTCTTGAGTAATTTTTCCCTATCTGCCACAAATATTTTCTATCCCAAGTGCAGGCTGTTACAAAGCAAGACCACTCCAAATGTTTGAGTCATTTTGCACCTGGCTATTTCCTCTGGGCTTTTGGCCAAAGTGTAACACAGCCAATTCTACCCTCACCAGAGGTGATCCAGATATGGCTACCCAAACTTGGAATTTTAACCTCCCAAACTATAAATAAATCTCTTTGACAAACAGCTCATATTGGATATTTTGCTATAAGAATACAACATATAGTTTATCAAGCAAAGGAACCTTAAGAATTCCTCAGGGTTGGAGTAGTATCCTCTTATTTCCAAGCATCTCTCTCATGCATTGACCTTTCTCTTCTGACTAAGACTGCATTTTCAGTCTTTGGTGGGATATGCTTACTTGAATGAATGTCTTCTCTTTTTCTTTCTTTTTTGTTTTTATTGTTGTTTGTTTGTTTGTTTTTTAAGACAGAGTGTGTCTGTGCAGCTTTGGAGCCTGTCCTGGGATTCAGTCTGTAGACCAGGCTGACCTCAAACTCACAGAGATCCACCTGCCTCTACCTCCTGAGTGCTGGGATTAAAGGTGTGTGCCACCACCACCTGGCACTTAATCTTTTCTTAGCCTACCCTCAACATAGGCAAAAATTAAATTGTCCACTGGGTGTCTCTAATTCTGACATCTTGTTCATGTGATTCAGGGGCCGTCTTTGATGTCATTCCCTATACTTGGTGGTCAGTTATTTTTGCTATGTATATTGGCTATTAAGCCAAGCCCTGGAAAATTCAGCAGTGATGAAAATGGCAGCCATGGGTCATGCCCTCCAGTACATTAAAGATTCTTTTATAGAACAAGTTCATGCTATTATTTCTTCTCAGAATGGTCCCTAAATTCCCTTGTTACCACCCTCATCTAAAATCCCGATGCCTGTCAAAACTGGCATGAACTTTTCCTAAGTACTTTTTGCTCTCAAAAGCTAATTTGGTAAAAATGTATTTTTTTATTTATTTTGCTCTATGCCATTCTTTTTCATTGTTTTTAGGCTACCTTCCAAGTAGATTTAAAGTTATTTATAATCTGGTCCCCATATGAATTTCTCCTTATGAATAAACTTCTACCCTACTCTAATTTTTTAAGAAAAAAACAAATGATAAATGAAAAAAAGAATACTTTTTGTGACACTGTGGAAAAAATGCAGGGCCTCTTACATTCTGCAGAAGTTTACTGCTGCTGACATATGCCTCCCAGAAAAAAAAATCATTCCTTTATTACTGATAGTGATTCCAGCTAGAGATGAAACATGGAGAATGGTTTGCAAGTCATGATATTCTGATAGGGTTTTGCTTTCTTGTGATAATGAGTCTGAAGCTGCAGGTTCAATCCCACAGGTACTAATTAGATCTACTCTTTTTTAAAGGCAGGGCCTAGTCCTGTAGGCTTGACTAGCCTTCCTTCACAGACATGCAGCTGGTCACTGTCACTATGAGCAGGTGTTTAATCATCACCAAGCCACAAATAATATGGAGGAAAATACATAGGCATCCAAGCCAAGTACACTCCAAAGATAGGTAATTGGTCTGGAGGTTCATTTTACCTTTGAATATTGAATAGGTCAAAGAATATATCACTATGTTGAATTATGTTTTGTCTTTATTTTGTAGTGGTCATACTTTATTCTCTTACAAAAATGTTTAGTGACTAATAATACCATTATTTCTTAGACTGCAGAAGCTGTAACATAAATCTAGTTAGACCATTCCAACATTCAAAGCCAGAAGTTGCTTTTGGTGCTTGAACAGTGAAAACTAATTTTAAAAAAGTAATAAATGGGTTATGATAGACTTTCAGTCATTAAAATAGTTATGTAGTATGAGGCATGCTCTTTTCAGCATGATCAAATAAATTTGGCGGTCAAGTCATTAAAATTATTTTTTACGTCAATATGTGACCTAGAAAACACACTTCTGTCTATCTTTTTGGTCATATACTGGGTTTTGTGTTTGTTTGTTGTAATTTTAATTTTACTGGAAAGAGTTTTCACATAAATTTCAGCTTAATCAACTGAAGAAATGAAACCTGATACTTTCTAACAACATTGGAGATTCACTAAGAACAATTCACCCCATTCATTAATTTAGCCTTTTTTTTATGTTCCACTTTTAAGTTCATTGAAGAGTCTTGAGGAGGATTTAGTTTATGAATGAATAGGAATTTTAAAACAATTATCACACAGTTTAAGGGATGCACTAATAAAATATAATGATACCTAGATTGAAGCTACATTATTTTAGCATCAATAGTATATTATTTCTTATAACTGCTACTCATTTATTTCAGCATGTTTTCCTAAGTGGCGTCAACATGTGCTTTTGGATGCCATGGTTAGAATGGTGAAGGAAACAGAAATTTCTAATCTCACGAAGCTTACACCCAGTTCCTGGGATGACTGAGAATCTATAGATGAGCTCTACCAAGACAGACAGTGATACATTCCCTGAGGACGATCAAGCAGACTGATAGGGCAGCAAATAGCCATCCCTAGAGGATGGACGGACTTTGTGAGGAATGGCCTTTCAGAGGAGATGGCGTTGAAGTAGAATGCTGTGAGGCTACACATGGTTAGAGGGTAGCCATCCCCCCCCCCAGCTTCCCATCCTAATGCCAATTCCTTCCACATAGGGGATATCTAGAGTCTGTCATTTCACTCAGGGTAGGGTTCAGGCACTCCCCTGAGAGTCCAGGCTGAGAGAGCAACCCTCTTTGTGTTATGGACACACGATGTCTGTTAGTATTCGAGGGATAAACACTGATCCACTGCTCAGGACCCCATGGGTTTCCCAGGTCTCCTCACTGACTCTCACATTCAGGGGGTCAGGATCGGTCCCATGCTGGCCTCCTAGCTGTCGGTCTGGGGTCCAAGAGCTCTCCCCTGTTCAGATCAGCTGTCTCTGCCAGTTTTGCCAGCCCATTCTTTGCCAATTTGCTCGTCGCTCCTCTCTCTCTGTCACTGGGTTCCTTGGGTTCAGTTCAGTGTTTAACTGTGGGTGTTTGCCTCTGCTCCCATCAGTCACAGGATGAAGGCTCCAGGATGGTTATAGACATCAAGTTCATTATCAGGAATGGGCATTCGAGGTGGTCTCTCCACTATTGCTTAGCTTGCCAATTGGTGTCATCCCTTTAGATCACTCGAGGTCACACTGGTGCCTGATCTGTCTTCTAACCTATGATTCCCTCTTCCCCCTATTCTACCCCCCACTCAACCTTCCTGTTCCCCCATGACCTACTCTTTCTTCCTCTTCGCCCCCTCTCTTCTTCCCAGCTCCCACTCTCCCTCACCCCTCAACGTGTTCCCCACCTGTTCAGAGGATCTTGCCTCATTCCTCTTCTCTTGGGTACCATGCATATCTCTTAGGTTCTTTCCTGTTTCCCAGACTCTCTGTTAGACAGAACCTAAGAGATATGCATGCTACCCAAGAGATTATAACCATTCTACACATTTTTTGTGCTAAATATGATTTACTTGTGGTACTTAAAGATGAAAGTTAGGAACACAGTCTTGACCTCCACCCCTTCCCCACCTTGGTGTTCTGTATGCGTGTGCATTTATCTCAGAACAGAAAAGCAGAAGGTCTGGAACCTCTGTTGTACTGGAATTTTGTTCAGGTTGGCTCCAGCCCAAAGTGATGATGTCATGTTTTATGATTGTGACTACAGAAGAAATGTCTCATGGTACCTGCAACAGGTTTGACCCAAGGGGTTGTTAGAGTCACTATGTTAATAAACACTTCAACACAATTTAATTGGATAAAATGATTGTTTAAGTTACAGACACATCCATCCTACCTGAGTCTTCTTTGATTTGGCGTGTGTCTTCTGCTGCCTATATATAGAGGAACTACTACTTGCTCCATTGTTTTTTTGTTTTATTTTGTTTTGTTTTTGTGCCTTTTACATTTTTTTGTCTATTGAGCATCTCCAGACAATCACAACTGTTTCTTCCCTGGTCCTGCTTTGTAGTCATAATTAGCATTTATGAATTTTTTTAAATTGCATTTTCTTTCCTGGAGAGAATTAAAATTTTTCTAATAGTAGTTTAGACAGACTTTGTGTTGTTAGAGTCAAAGTGAATTCATAGTGTCTTACCACTCAATTTGCCAATGTAAGTTTCATGTATTAAGGAGTATCATTTTCCAGAACTAGGTTTGAAGCATTGAATGTATCTTAATTTTTCAGAATTTGTAAAGTTAAATGCAGACATCTCTACTTACTTAGGCTGCATGAATTTTGCTTGAGGAGTTGAAGCAATTATAAATACAACATTTTCCCCTTAATTACAGGTCTTTTAAGTAAAATGTATGACTTAGCTACCTCAGTGCTGATGATAGCTCAGAAGTTACTCAGAGTAACTGGGCAATAGCAAGAAGGAATGGAATCATCTCCAGTCAGTCCTTGGTTCCCAGAGGCCAGTTATACCAGGCCTCCCTGTTTCTGCTGTGAGCTGAAAGATGAGACCTTGACATGTCCACCATTTTTTGATGGACATATTTCATGGACGGTGAGCACCACTGTTCCGGATGAGTTCTGTGTCTACCATCTTTTGAAGGACATACTTCATGGTGTTTGGGTACCACTGTTCCACACTATTTCTCAGCCTTATGCCCTCTCCCTTAGTAGATTCTTGCTGTAATCAAGAATCAGTTCTACTGGAGCATAGTTTTAAAAAAATTAGATTGGGTTAACTCCCATTTGGTTTTAGATTACTGGTACAAAGTGCTTTCATGAATAGACAAAAGAAATTGAAATTCAAATTAAGTGATCTCCCTGAGTGTATATTCATTTAGACGTTTTTCCCTGAGGTTTTTATAGCGTCCTAAAATTAAATTCAGAAGCAGAATTTGTATAGAATCGGGTTCATAGAAATTGTGATGATTTTTTCCAACCCCTAATATTCCTTTTAATGATTTTATAAAGCTAGTTATATACTCAAAATGATTATAAAAATAATACTATGTAAACTTTAAAATGCATCAGTTAATTTATTGCTTTGTAAAAACTTTCATTGTGCTTATTCCTTACAGGTGCTCGTGTAATGGCTAGTAGAAAGCAATTTTTCTGAAGGAAGGATTTTTCCTGACAGCCTTCTACACTTGCCCCAATCCAGTCTTTAAACATTTAAAGAACAAAGCAGGCATATGAAATGCTTACTTATCAAGGGAAGTCAAGAACTGAGCAATCGCTACCACCATCCCCTGTGTAAGGAGAGACATGACACTTGCTTTCTCATTAAAAGCACACACTAGACGTCTGACATAGGAGAGACACTAGACAAACGCTGGAGACAAGAGAGATGGGATCATCCTGCTTAATCCCCTGCAAACAGGTTTTTTTTTTTGGTTTTTACGAGACAGGGTTTCTCTGTATTGTTTCAGAGGCTATCGGTCCAGCCTGGCCTCGAACGCACAGAGATCCGCCTGCCTCTGCCTCCCGAGTGCTGGGATTAAAGGCGTGCGCCACCACCGCCCGGCAACAGGTGTTTTTTTAACAAATGGCCAGAGCCTTCAGTCTGTTTCTCAGGCAGGCATTGGAACACAGCATGTATAGATAGCATGGGTTGAAGATTCTTGGCATGAAAATAAAAATCTAGCAGGAGGTGAAGTGATTAGCCAGAAGCTTGATCTGTGGACTGTACCAGGCATTTGGTGCTGTTCACAGAGGAAGTTTGTGGATGTTTTCCCAGGATGAGCTAAAACTGTGGCTTACTTGAGATAATCAAGAAAATAAGACAAATATATACATAAATTATTATTGGATATTTGCCTCAGGCTGTAGGACATTTTGAGGAAGTGAACTCTCTCCACTTCTGAAGGCCAGATGTGATGTTAGTTACCAAGTCCATACCAAGTCTGAACTCATGAAGAAGTCATTGACAATACCTAGTCCAGAACTGGACAATAATGATGATAGAAGATTCATGCTTGTAATTCTCCTTTTTCTGCGGTGATGTCCTTCCTGTGTTTTTGGTGTTATAAAAATCATCTTATGAAATGGTTTATTATTATTATTATTCCCAGTGAATAAAGGGAAGAGTTGTTATTCCCCTCCAGTTTTATGTTTTCATAAATCAGTGGTCAGTAGGGAGAACTCATGGAGTTGAATTAATTAATCAAATCATCACAAAACATAACGATGATAACTCAGCCTCTTCCAAGAACCCTTCCTTTGCACTTTGAACTGTGTGGGCTGTGCTTTCTGCTTCTGAACCTTTCTCATAACTGTATGTTCACCCCCAGCACTAACTCCACATCTCCAACTCCAATTACTTCTTTTTAACATTTCCTGTAATTGTGTATGCTATGTCCAAGGAAATACGTCCCCAATTATTTTGTATAGAATGCTAATTTCGTGGAATGAATTACAACGAGATGGAAATTACTGGCACAAATTTGGGAATCAGTCATTTAAACAGTGTATTGACTAACATTTGTTCTTTGAACAACCGTATATTGGCTCAATCCATGTGCAAAACATTTATCAAGTGGCTACTGTGCATGTATTAACCTCAAGTATAAATATTCAAGAGAGATACGCTGATCTGGTTTCCAAATTGTATTTTTTCCTGTTTGGTAGTGTTAATTCAATAGTTAAAAGTTTTTAGACCAAAACTATCTTCTTCATCTTTTCTCCTTTGTCTAATGTGTTTGCTGTATTGTTTCTCGGTTTTCAGAGGTCACTACTCTTCAAACAAATGACCTTAGCTTTTTTTTTTACTTAGAAAACATGGCGACAAGTGAACCCGAGTATGAGCTGACTGCTCTCTTCACCCTAGTTCATGCGGCTTTCTGCTCACAGCATCTCGTAATGAACCCTTAGCTAGAAATCCACAATAAGCTTGCGTCGGCATGAAGAATTGTCTTGTTAGAGCTGAGTATCCTTCCATCATGTACTTTTTAAAATATAAAATCGTCAAGCAGACGTGAAGGGAAACTTAAACAGTCAAACTGTCTCAAGTAAAGACAGGTTATTACAGGAGATAGCTGGGAGAAACGAGGGTATCTTGTCCTCACGGTGAAGCTCTTGGGACTTTGGAGACCACAGCACAGACACCAGACAGTTCACATGTATCCCAAGCTGTCTAGTCACTGGGACGCACAGAGCAGAATGTAGTTCAAGAGCTGGGTGGTAATTAGGATATGGTGATGTCTTAGGGAGTCTCACGTCATTGCCCTCCTCTGCAACCAACGAGCTAGGCTTTATGGATCTTTTCTAGTCCTCTGATATCAACCTAATTCTTCTGTGCTCTACTTTTTTGTGGTGTTGCAATTCTGCTTCCACGGTGGCCCAAATTTTGCTGGATCTTTCCAGCAAGAGTTGGTATGTGCCACCGGGCAGTGGTGGCGCACGCCTTTAATCCCAGCACTCGGGAGGCAGAGACAAGTGGATCTCTGTGACTTCTAAACCAGCCTGGTCTACAAGAGCTAGTTCCAAGACAGCCTCCAAAGTCACAGAGAAACCCTGTCTCAAACAAACAAACAAGAAAGAGTTGGTATGCACCATACACTACTCATTCTGTCTTACACAATAATTCTCCATCCCATCAACAGTTGCTTAACTGTAGAAATTCTAAGGTACCAAAGGATCTTGTGACAGGTTTGGCCATTTTATTACAAGTGTGCTTGAATCAACCAGGGCAGATTGTCTTAAATATGACCATGAGCTAACTAAGAAGATTAAGAAACAACCATGAGATGTTTTAGGATGTTCAGTCCCTGGGCCAGCAGAATTAGAGTCTGTTTTGTAATCCTGCTTGCATCAGGAATTCTGAAAGAGGCATCCAGCAATCTGTATTCTGTCAATCCTCCAGGTGAATCTGATGAATGTTCAAGTTTGAGAGCAGATGGTACCAAATTATCTCTCCTGAGTCAGGATTTATAGCATGACTGCCAAAAATAATGACTTTGGGCATAATTGGTATGCACAAGATCCTTCCAATAATATTAACTAGCAGTCTCAGCTGATTTTCTAAGTTTCTGACAGGAAGAAAGTGCTGCTGGCATATAAGATCATGTTCTTTTCCTCTGTTAGTTTTGGCACCTAATTGATAGAAACACTGGACCAACTTTTTCATAAACTTGTTTTGAAAACTGAGTGTAATTTTTTCTTTCTTTTTTTTTGGTATTTAAAGCACTAACTTGGAAATGTGTTCCCCTAAAGGACATTTCTGCCCACTCTTGTTCTCATGTAAAATTTTAATATAAGAGGTTTATTGAAATGAATCAATTCCCATTTAGAATACCAGAGTTTATAGCTTTCAATGTCATTTTTTCCATCCATGACCAAAATCACTTGTAGAATATTTCTGTTATCTCCAAAAAAATTTCCTTCACTTGATTAGTCCATTTTTCTTCTAAATAATATTCATTACTTTATGTGTATGAGTGTTATACCTGCATGCATATCTGTATATCACAGACATTCCTGGTGCTGGCAGAAAGCCGTTAGAGGTCATAAGATACCTGGAAATGAAGTCAAGGGTAGTTTCAGGTTGCCGTGTGGGCACTGGGAATGGAACCGAGATCTTCTGCTCTTAACCACTGAGGTACTCTCCAACTCACTCCCCATGTTTCAGCCACAATGCATTTTCCTTTCCTTCCAACAGTCCTACGTAACTAACCTGATCCTGTCTTCTAGTTCATGCCTCTGGATTTCCCTATTTTGGGCATTTCATGTTAAATCAAGTCATGTACTGTGTGATGTTTTCTTCCTAGATTCTTTCATTTAGCCTGAACTTTTTATGGCTAAGCCATGTTGCCTTACATATCAAAGTTCCATTCTTCTTTCCAAAGACAACCTTCCATTGAATAGATGCGGCATTTTTTTAGCCACTCATTGGTTGATGGGCATTGGGTGCTTTTCACGTTTGGGACAGAACGAATAGCGTGTCCGTAAACCTTGTGTATGAGTTTTTCTTAAATGTCTTTCTCATTTCTCTTTGGCAAAGACTTACAGTGGGAATTGCTGAGTAACACGGTACCTCTGTTTAGTTTTTAAGTCACTTCTAGACTTTTTCAAAAAAAGCTTTATTGTTTTGAGGTTTTGCCTGGGTCCACTGGTGTTTCTGCTTACCATCACTGGTATCTCTTGTAATATGGATTGTTTTTCTTCTTTTAGATTGACATAAGGTCGTTGTTTATCTTTACAAAGTTAATCCTAGCGGATCTGAGTAGTTTCTTACTTTGGAATTGCTTTAAACAACCCAATGATTAATGAAGTTCTTCCTCTTTGCTTACTGGTGAATGCCAAGACATGGTGTTCATGTTTGTATGTTTCAAGTGGATATATTTTCCTTATTGAACTTAAAGTTAATTGTACAATTTAGATGCTCATATGCATCAGAAATTTCATTTCACAGTAATGTTTTTGGCTAAAGGTTTGAAGTATCCAATGTTATTCTTGAAAATGGAGAAAATGTGTATAGACTAAAAATATGATTTTTTCACAGTAACACACAGAGTAGCAATGGTCATTATTAGCTCAACCCAACACCAATTATATATGCAGGATATTTATTTTATAGGGATTGTTCCTGAATTTTTTTTGAGAAAGCCATTGCAAAGTTTGAAAGGAAAGAGGGGGGTAGTTGCTTTAAATGTATTATCTTTGATCCTTTGGATTTTTGGCCTTATGAGGGCACACCACCCAGCTGCCAAATAAATTGCGCATGGAGTCTTATTATGACTTATGAATGCCCGGCCTTAGCTTGGCGTGTTTCTTGCCAGCTTTTCTTAACTTGAATTATCCCGTCTACCTTTTTGCCTCTGGCTTTTACCTTTTCTTACTGCTGTATGTCTTACTTTCCTATGACTCCCTGTCCTGCTGTGTAGCTGGATGGCTGGGTGACTGGGTGGCTGGGTGACTGGATGGCTGGGTGGCTGGGTGGTTGGCCCCTGACTTCCTCCTCTCCTTGTTCTCTTCTCTTCCTCCTTTCTCCTTCTATTTATTCCCTCTCCCTGCCAGCCCTGCCTATCCTTTGCTCCTGCCCCGCTGTTGGTCATGCAGTGTTTCATTAGACCACCAGGTGTTTTAGACAGGCAAAGATCACAGCTTCACTGAGTTAAACAAATGCAGCATGAACGAAAGTCCCACACCTTCAGATAACAGTCCCCAATGGGTAGAGAAATACTGATGTGAATTTAAACAGGCTGAGAATTCAATACTCACGATTAAGCCCCTAAGTTGGGAACCAACTCTAGATGGGCAGTGCTGGAAGAGTAATGCCGTCCTTTAGCAGTGAGGAAGTTAGAAATGAGGGACCACAGCCTCCTTAGTTGGAATGAGCAGGCTGGAAGGCTGAAGTGGTTTGGCCTCAGGACCCAGGAGAAGGAGCATGTTTGAGGCAGTGGAGATGACGTTTGTAGGGAGGGAAGAGTAATGCCATCCTCTAGCAGTGAGGAAGTTAGAAATGAGGGACCACAGCCTCCTTAGTTGGAATGAGCAGAAGGTAAGACTGAAATGGTTTGGCCTCAGGACCCAGGAGAAGGAGCATGTTTGAGGCAGTGGAGATGAAGTTCGTAGGGAGGGAAGAGTAAACTGAGGATGAAGGGGTGATGGGGAATAGATCTCCGTAAGTTATACAGGGACAAAAGAGAAATTCAAATGCACACTTCCATAATGACTAGTAGACCACCTATTGATGTCCCTCACCTTTCATCAGATTATGGATGAAATGTAACTCTATTGCTCACATGGATCAATAGAGTTTGAGTGAGGTTTTTGATCTTTTCAAATCATTTCCCATAATGCATTGCCTGACCGAGTCTGTCGATAAGAAATCCTCCTTAGTGTGGAATACTCTTTATCATTATATGCTTAAATGACATTCTGCAGTTTGAAGCAAGCTTTTAATTATTTTTCACCAAATACCACTTATAATTCAGTTTCTCTATTTCATATGTATGCAGTCCTACTACAGTTCTACTTGGCATGTAGACATATAGGAAGTAAGTGACACTTTTCATCTTCCAGATGAAGTAATTTAATGGACAATACAAACATCTCTTTCTAAATGATGGGCTTCTCTCAGGTGATTCTCCTTCTATACCACGTGGATGATGATTAATTTTGAGTTGATTGCAGTACATGAATGAAAATCATACATTAATTCATACATTACATAGTGTATGCAGAGGCAAAAGGTGGGATAATTTAAGATGAGAAAAGCTGGCTAGAGACGGGCCAAGCTAAGGCCGGGCATTTATAAGTAACAGCAAGCCTCTGTGTCATGATTTGGGAGCTGGGTGGCAGCCCCCTCAAAAGAGGGAAAAAAAACCAACCAGCCACAGCCTGGGACTGGTCCTTGAGGTGAAGGAAGCAGGACCCTGGAGCCAAGCTTACACGGTATCTTCATATGGGATGTTCGTTAAAGCTAGTCCACAGTGGTTGCCTAGGCAGCAGGTAGAGTGGGGGAGTGTCTAACAGTCGAGCTGAGTTTCCCAGGATGGACTGTTTAAAGACAAAGTCGTTCATGGTACTTCCTCAATCTGTACACTTCGGGCAGGTGGATTTTATGGTACGTAAATTATACGCCAACAACAAGACGTTAAACATGAGGTAAAAGGTAACCTACCAGCGAGTCTGACATGCAAGGAAAGTTATTTTTTAAGGACAACAGAGACTTAATGTGGCTGACCTAGGGTAAGAGCAAGGTTGATACTGTAGGGAAAGTAGAGGCCAAGATCAAAAGCAGATTTTAGGATTTTAGGGAGAGCAACAGTCGGGACAGGAGGGAGAGCCTTTTTCTGAGACAAAGTATGGGAAGGAGGAAAAATGAGCATTCCCTACTTGATGGCCTAGTAGAAGGTACTGTAACATTTTGGAGTGATGAATTTGGTACTTCACTTTAATGATGTCAGTGACACAAATGTAAAACATTGACCAGGAAGTTACTGATATAGGGAATATTAGGGTCCAGCTAAACTGAAATCAGATTTATGAAATATTCAGTCAGTAAGGTTTATCCTGCAGCCCTCGCCTTCTCTGACACTGCCTCAGGGGTTAAGGTTTTATAAAACTGCGTTAGAAAGAGTGCAATGCAGATTCCTACTGTGGAGACATAAACACACACATCTAATTGGGTATTAAGAACAAAAAGAACGCAAATGGTATTTATTTATGCTAGTCACAAAG
>NW_024435309.1:0-9518 GCF_017639785.1 Mesocricetus auratus | reverse complement strand
ATTAATACCCGGATTTTCAATTCGATTCCATTGGTCTACCTGTCTATTTTTGTGCCAATACCAAGCTGTTTTCAGGACTATAGCTCTATAATAGAGCTTGAGGTCAGGGATGGTGATGCCTCCGGATGTTGCCTTGTTGAACAGGGTTGTTTTGGCTATCCTGGGTCTTTTATTTTTCCATACAAAATTGATTATTGTTCTTTCAATGTCTGTGAAGAACTGTGCTGGGATTTTATTGGGGATTGCATTGAATCTGTAGATTGCTTTTGGCAGGATTGCCATTTTTACTACATTGATCCTACCTATCCAAGAGCATGGGAGATCTTTCCATTTTCTGAGGGCTTCTTTAATTTATTTCTTTAAAGATTACGATACAGGTCTTTCACTTGTTTGGTTAGCGTTACCCCAAGGTATTTTATGTTGTTTGTGGCAATTGTAAAGGGTGATGTTTCTCTGATTTCTCTTTCAGCCCTTTTATCATCTGTATATAGTAGGGCTACTGATTTTCTTGAGTTGATCTTGTAGCCTGCCACTTTGCTGAAGGTGTTAATCAGCTGTAAGAGTTCCCTGGTAGAGTTCTGCACAGAGCTCCCAATCCCGGGGATTGCCACTTTTATTATGTTGATCCTACCAATCCAAGAGCATGGGAGATCTTTCCATTTTCTGGTATCTTCTTTGATTTCTTTCTTTAAAGACACAAAGTTCTTGATATACAGGTCTTTCACTTCCTTGGTTAACATTATCCCCAGATATTTGATGCTGTTTTTGGCTATTGTAAAAGGTGATGTTTCTCTGATTTCTTTCTCAGTCACTTCATCATCTGTATATAATAGAGCCACTGATTTTTTTGAGTTTACCTTGTGTCCTGCCACATTGCTTAAGGTGTTTATCAGGTCTAGGAGTAACCTTGCGGAGTTTTTTGGGTCACTTAAGTAAACTATCATATCATCTGCAAATAGTGAAAGTTTGACTTCTTCTTTTCCTATTTGTATCCCCTTTATCTCCTTTTGTTGTCTTATTGCTGTAGCTAGAACTTCAAGTACAATATTGAAGAGATATGGAGAGAGTGGACAACCTTGTCTTGTTCCTGGTTTTAGAGGAATTGCTTTGAGTTTCTCTCCATTTAGTTTGATGTTAGCTGTTGGTTTACTGTATATTGCTTTTATTATATTCAGGTACGTTCCTGTTATCCCTGATCTCTCTAGGACCTTTATCATGAAGGGGTGCTGGATTTTGTCAAAGGCTTTTTCAGCATCTAGTGAGATGATCATGTGGTTTTTCTTTCGCAGATTGTTAATATGGTGGATTACATTGATAGATTTTCTAATGTTGAACCATCCCTGCATTCATGGAATGAAGCCTACTTGATCATGGTGGATGATTTTTCTGATGTGTTCTTGAATCCGGTTTGCGAGTATTTTATTGAGTATTTTTGCATCAATGTTCATGAGGGAAATTGGTCTATAGTTCTCTTTCTTAGTTGTGTCTTTGTGTGGCTTGGGTATCAACGTAATTGTAGCCTCGTAGAAAGAGTTTGGCAGTAAGCCTCCTGCTTCTATTGTGTGGAATACTTTGAGGAGTATTGGAATTAGCTCTTCTTTGAATTTCTGGTAGAATTCTGCACTGAAGCCATCTGGGCCTGGGCTTTTTTTGTTTGGGAGGCTTTTGATGACTGCTTCTATTTTATTAGGGGTTATAGGTCTGTTTAGATTGTTTATCGGTTCTTGATTTAGTTTTGGCAAATGATATCTATCCAGGAAATTGTCCATTTCCTTTAAATTTTCAAATTTTGTGGAGTACAGATTTTCAAAGTATGCCCTGATGATTCTCTTGATTTCCTCAGAGTCCGTTGTTATGTCCCCTTTTTCATGCCTGATTTTTTTAATTAGCATGCTCTCTCTCTGTCTTTTGGTTAGTTTGGACAGAGGTTTGTCTATTTTGTTGATTTTCTCAAAGAACGAACTCTTTGTTTCATTGATTCTTCTCAGTGTTTTCCTGGTTTCTACTTGGTTGATTTCAGCCCTCAATTTGATTATTTCCTGGCGTCTGCTCCTCCTGGGGGAGTTTGCTTCTTTTTGTTCTAGAACATTCAGCTGTGCTATTAATTCTCTAGTATGACTGTTCTCCAGTTTTTTCATGTGGGCACTTAGTGCTATAAACTTTCCTCTCAGCACTGCTTTCAAAGTGTCCCATAAGTTTGTGTATGTTGTGTCTTCATTCTCATTGAAATCGAGGAAGTCTTTAATTTCTTTTTTTATTTGTTCCTTTACCCAGGGATGGTGCAATTGTGCATTGTTCAATCTCCATGAGTTTGTAGGGTTTCTGCGATTTGTGTTATTGTTGAATTCTAATGTTAATGCATGGTGGTCTGATAAGATGCTGGGGGTTATTCCAATTTTTTGTATCTGTGGAGATTTGCTATGTTTCCTATTATGTGGTCAATTTTAGACAAGGTTCCATGTGGTCCCGAGAAGAAGGTATATCCCTTTGTATTTGGGTGGAATGTTCTATAGATGTCTGTTAAACCCAGTTGGGTCATAACTTCTATTAATTCTTTTGTTTCTTTGTTAAGTTTCTGTCTGGAGGTCCTGTCTAGCGGTGAGAGTGGAGTGTTGAAGTCTCCTACTATTAGTGTGTGAGATTTTATGTGCATTTTGAGCTTTAGTAATGTTTCTTTCACGAATGTAGGTGCCTTTGTATTTGGGGCGTAGATGTTTAAAATTGAGACTTCGTCTTGATGTATTTTTCCTCTGATGAATATGAAGTGCCCTTCTTCATCTCTTTTGATTGATTTTAATTTGAAGTCTAATTTGTTTGATATTAGGATTGCTACACCTGCTTGTTTCTTGGGGCCATTTGATTGGAAGATCTTTTCCCAGCCCTTTACTCTGAGATAACATCTGTCTTTGATGTTGAGATGTGTTTCTTGTATGCAGCAGAAGGAAGGGTTCTGTCTTCGTATCCATTCTGCTTGTCTGTGTCTTTTTATAGGCAAGTTGAGGCCGTTGACATTGAGGGATATTAATGACCATTGATTGGTGATCCTTGTTTGCGCTTGATTTATTGTTAGTGAAGTTATTTTGTATATTTTCTCCTCCCTTTTTCTTTTGGTGTTTTGTAAAGTATGATTATATATTGCCTGTGTCTTTGTGAATGTAGTTAACTTCCTTGGCTCTAGGTTTTCCTTCTAGCATTTTCTGTAGGGCTGGATTCATGGATACGTATTGTTTAAATCTGGCTTTGTCATGGAATATTTTGTTTTCTCCATCTATGGTAATTGAGAGCTTTGCTGGATATAGTAGTCTGGGCTGGCATCCTTGTTCCCTTAGCGTTTGTAGGACATCTGACCAGGATCTTCTGGCTTTCATCGTTTCCATTGAGAAGTCAGGTGTAATTCGGATAGGTCTGCCTTTGTATGTTACTTGGCCTTTTACTTTAGGTGCTCTTAATATTTTCTCTTTACTCTGTAGGTTTGATGTTTTGATTATTATATGGCGAGGTGACTTCATTTTCTGATCAAGCCTATTTGGTGTTCTGTAGGATTCTTGTACTTTCATAGGCATATCTTTCTTTAGGTTATGGAAGTTTTCTTCTATGATTTTGTTGAATATGTTTTCTGTACCTTTAAGTTGAATTTCTTCACCTTCTTCTATACCTATTATTCTCAGGTTTGGCTTCATCACGGTGTCCCATATTTCCTGGATATTTTGTGTTAAGGATTTGTTGGTTTTGAGATTTTCTTTGGTTGACGACTCTATATCCTCTAATGAGTCTTCAACACCTGAGATTCTCTTTTCTATCTCTTGTATTCTATTGGTGATACTTGCATCTGTAGTTCCAGATCGTTTACCGAGCTTTTCTAATTCCAGCATCCCTTCATTCTGTGTTTTCTTTATCGTTTCTATTTCAGCTTTCAATCCTTCAACTGTTTGAGCTGTTTCCTTAATTTTTTTGGTTGTTTTGTCTTGGTGCTCTTTAGATTCTTTGAGAGATTTGTTTATTTCTTGAATTTTTCCCCCATTTCATGGATTTTTTTGTTTATTTTTTCTTCCATTTCTTTAAGGGATTTCCTAGTTTCTTCTTTGAGAGTCTCCATCATCTTCATGAAATAATTTTTAAGGTCTGTCTCCACTTATTCGTCTGTGTAGTGCTTTTCTCGTCTTGCTGGTGTTGGATCCCTGGATTCTGGTGGGGTCATGTTGGTGTTTCTATTGCTGAGTGATCTCTTATTCTGTCTTCTTCCCATCTCTTCTTCCAGTGGGTGCTGGTGGGGTCTTTCCTTCTCCACTGGTCTCTTTCCTTCCTGCAGCTGAAGCTGGACTCGCTGGGTTTGGGGTCTTGGAGGGGCTGATGTCTTTCCTGAAGCTGGACTCGCTGGGTTTGGGGTCTTGGAGGGGCTGATGTCTTTTCTGAAGCTGGACTAGCTGGGGTTGGGGTCTTGGAGGGGCTGCTGTCTTTCCTGAAGCTGGACTCGCTGGGGTTGGGGTCTTGGAGGGGCTGATGTCCTTCCTGTGTGGGCGGGTCTTCTGGATGCTGGGAGCAGTCCCGAAGCTCGAGGATGATGGGTGATGGGTGGGCGGTCCCCGCCGGAGACCCAAGTATCCACAGTTTTCTTGAAGATAAGCACGAAGTTTCTCAAAGAGTGTTGTATCATTAGTGTTCATGAAGTTAAGCACCTAGTTTCTCACAGAGTGTTGTATTATTTGTTTTCTTGAAGTTAATCACATAGTTTCACAATCAGTGTTGTATCCTCAGTTTTCATGAAGATAAGCACAAAGTTTCTCAAATACTGTTGTATCATTAGTGTTCATGAAGATAATAATGCAGTTTATCACACAGGGTTGTATCGTTAGTTTTCATGTCATTAAGCACATAGATTCTCACACAGTGTTGTAGTGGTAGTTTTCTTGAAGGTAAGCACGTAGATTCTCACAGAGTGTTGTATGCTTAGTTTTCATGAAGTTAAACACGTAGATTCTCACCCAGTGTTGTGCCGTTAGTTTTAATGAAGTTAAGCAAGTATTTTCTCACACAGTGTTGTATCGTTAATTTTCATGAAGTTCAGCACGTATATTCTCACAAAGTGTTGTACTTTATTTTTCATGAAGTTAAGCATGTAAGTTCAAAAACAGTGTTTTATCGTTAGTTTTCATGAAGTTAGGTACGCGGTTTCTCACAGAGTGTTGTATCATGAGTTTTCTGGAAGTTAAGCATGTAGATTTCCACACAGTGTTGTATTGATTGTTTTAATGAAGGTAAGCGCGTAGTTTCACAAACAGTGTTGTAGTGTTAGTTTTCATGAAGTTAAGCACATAGATTTGCACACAGTGTTGTATCGTTATTTTTAATGAAGTTAAGCACGTAGTTTCACAAACAGTGTTGTAGTGTTAGTTTTTATGAAGATAAGCACGTAGGTTCTCACAGAATGTTGTATCATTAGTTTTCTGGAAGCTAAGCACCTAATTTCTAACAGAGTGTTGTATCATTTGTTTTCTTGAAGTTAAGCACGTAGTTTCACAATCAGTGTTGTATCGTCAGTTTTCATGAAGTTAAACATGTAGATTCTCATACAGCGTTTTTTCGCTAGTTTTCATGAAGTTAAGCACGTAGTTTCCCAATCAGTGTTGTATTGTTACTTTTCATTAAGTTAAGCAGATATTTTCTCACAGAGTGTTGTATCATTAGTGTTCATGAACATAAGAATGCAGATTATCACACAGTGTTGTATCGTTACTTTTCATGAAATAAAGCACGTATTTTCACAGTTTTGTAATGTTAGTTTACATGATGTTAAGCACGAAGTTTCTCAAAGTGTGTTGTATCATTTGTTTTCATGAAGTTAACCAGGTAGATATCACACAGTGTTGTGTCGTTATTTTTCATGAAGTTAAGCACGTAATTTCAAAAACAGTGTTATATCGTTAGTGTTCATGAAGTTAAGTACGTGGTTTCTCACAGAGTGTTGTATCCTTATTTTTCATGAAGGTAAGCACATAGATTCTCACACAATGTTGTATCGTTAGTTTTAATGAAGTTAAGCAAGTATATTCACACACAGTGCTGTATCGTTAGTTTTCACGAAGTTAAGCACGATGTTTCTCACACAGTGTTGTAATATTAGTGTTCATGAAGTTAAGCAGGCAAATTATCACACAGTGTTGTATCGTTAGTTTTCATGAAGTTAAGCACGTAATTTCAAAAACAGTGTTATATCGTTTATTTTTCATGAAGTTAAGTTCGTGGTTTCTCACATAGTGTTGTATCATGAGTTTTCAGGACGTTAAGCACGTAGTTTCACAAACAGTGTTGTCTCTTTAGTTTTCCTGATGATAAGCACGTAGATTCTCACACAGTTTGGTATTGTTTGTTTTCATGGAGGTAAGTACGTAGTTTCACAAACAGTGTTGTAGTGTTATTTTTCATGACGTTAAGCACGTTGATTCTCACACAGTGTTGTGTCTTTAGTTTTCATGAAGTTAAGTACGTAGTTTCACAATCAGTGTTGTATTGTTCGTTTTCATGAAGTTAAGCAGGTAGTTTCTCACCGAGTGTTGTATCATTAGTTTTCATGATGAAAAGCACGTAGTTTCACAAACAGTGTTGTGTCCTTAGTTTAAATGAACATAAGCAAGTATTTTCTCACACAGTGCTGTATCATTAGTTTTCTTGAAGTTAAGCACGAAGTTTCTTAAAGAGTGTTGTGTCATTAGTGTTCATGAAGTTAAGCATGCAGATTATCACACAGCTTTGTATCGTTAGTTTTCATGAAGTTCAGCACGTAATTTGAAAAAAAGTGTTATATCGTTGTTTATCATGAAGTTAAGTACATGATTGCTCACAGATTGTTGTATCATGGTTTTTCATGAAGTTAAGCACGCAGTTTCACAAACAGTGTTGTAGTGTTAGTTTTCGTGAAGGTAAGAACTTAGTTTCTCACAGAGTGTTGTATCCTTAGTTTTCATGAAGGTAAGCACCGAGAATCTCACCCAGTGTTGTATCGTTAGTTTTCATGAAGTTACGCAAGTATATTCTCACACAGTGCTGTATCGTTAGTTTTCATGAAGTTAAGCACGAGGTTTCTCAAAGAGTTTGTATCATTAGTTTTCATGAGGTTAACCAGGTTGATTATCACTGAGTGTTGTGTCGTCAGTTTTCATGAAGTTAAGCACCTAATTTCAAAAACAGTGTTATATCGTTCGTGTTCATGAAGTACGTTGTTTCTCACAGATTGTTGTAACATGAGTTTTCATGAAGTTAAGCACGCAGTTTCACAAACAGTGTTGTAGTGTTAGTTTTCATGAAGTTAAGCACGAAGTTTCTCAAAGAGTATTGTATCATTGTTTTCTTGATGTTAAGCATGTAGTTTCAAAATCAGTGTTGTATAGTCAGTTTTCATGAAGAAAAGCACGAAGTTTCTCAGAGTCTTGTATCATTGGTCTTCATGAAGATAAGAATGCAGATTATAACACAGTGTTGTATCGTTAGTTTTAATGAAGTTAAGTACGTAGTTTCACAATCAGTGTTGTACTGTTAGGTTTCATTAAGTTAAGCAGATAGTTTTTCAAAGAGTGTTGTATCCATAGTTTTCATGAAGTTAAGCACGTAGATTCTCAGGTAATGTTGTATCATTAGTTTTAATGAAGTTAAGCACCTAGTTTCACAAACAGTGTTGTATCTTTAGTTTTCATTAAGTTAAGCACGTAGTTTCACAATCAGTGTTGTATTGTTAGTTTTCATTAAGTTAAGATGGTAGCTTTTCAAAGAGTGTTGTATCCTTAGTTTTCATGAAGTTAAGCACATAGATTCTCACACAATGTGGTATCGTTAGTTTTAATGAATTTAAGCAAGTATATTCTCACACAGTGCTGTATCGTTAGTTTTCATGAAGCAAATCACGATGTTTCTCACACAGTGCTGTAATATTAGTATTCATGAAGTTAAGCATGCAGATTATCACACAGTGTTGGATCGTTAATTTTCATGAAGTTAAGCATGTAAGTTCAAAAACAGTGTTATATCATTAGTTTTCATGAAGTTAAGTACGTGGTTTCTCAGAGAGTGTTGTATCATGAGTTTTCAGGACATTAAACACGTAGTTTCACAAACAGTGTTGTAGTGTTAATTTTCATGAAGGTAAGCACGTAGATTCTCACCCAGTGTTGTATCGTTAGTTTTAATGAAGTTAAGCAAGTATATACTCACACAGTGCTGTATCGTTAGTTTTCATGAAGTTAAACACGAAGTTTCTAAAAGAGTGTTGTATCATTAGTTTTCTTGAAGTTAAGCACGTAATTTCACAATAAGTGATGTATCATCAGTTTTCATGAAGATAAGCATGTAGATTCTCATACAGTGTTTTTCGTTAGTTTTCATGAAGTTAAGCATGTAGTTTCACAAACAGTGTTGTATCTTTAGTTTTCATGAAGTTAAGCATGTAGTTTCACAATCAGTGTTGTATTGTTAGTTTTCACTAAGTTAAGCAGATAGTTTCTCAAAGATGTTGTATCCTTAGTTTTCATGAAGTTAAGCACGTAGATTCTCACACAATATTGAATCGTTAGTTTTAATGAAGTTAAGCAAGTATATTCTCACACAGTGCTGTATCGTTAATTTTCAGGAAGTTAAGCACGATGTTTCTCACACAGTGTTGTAAAATTAGTGTTTATGAAGTTAAGCATGCAGATTATCACACAGTGTTGTATCGTTAGTTTTCATGAATTTAAGCACTTAATTTCAAAAACAGTGTTATATCGTTAGTTTTCATGAAGTTAAGTACGTGATTTCTCACAGAGTGTTGTATCATGATTTTTCACGACGTTAAGCACGTAGTTTCACAAACAGTGTTGTATTTTTAGTTTTTCTGAAGTTAAGCACGTAGATTCTCACACAGTGTGGTATTGTTTGCTTTAATGAAGGTAAGCACGCAGTTTCACAAACACTGTTGTAATGTTAGTTTTCATGAATGTAAGCACGTAGTTTCTCACAGAGTGTTGTATCCTTAGTTTTCATGAAGTTAAGCACGTAGTTTCTCACGAAGTTAAGCACGTAGATTCTCACCCAGTGTTGTATCGTTAGTTTTCATGAAGTTAAGCAAGTAGTTTCACAAACAGTGTTGTAGTGTTAGGTTTATGAAGATAACCACGTAGGTTCTCACAGAATGTTGTATCATTAGTTTTCATGAAGTTTAGCACCTAGTTTCTCACAGAGTGTTGTATCATTTGTTTTCTTGAAATTAAGCTCGTAGTTACACAATCAGTGTTGTATCATCTGTTTTCATGTAGATAAGCACGAAGTTTCTCAAAGAGTGTTGTATCATTAGTGTTCATGAAGATAAGAATGCAGATTATCACACTGTGTTGTATCGTTAGTTTTCATGTCGTTAAGCACATAGATTCTCACACAGTGTTGTAATATTAATTTTCATGAAGTAAAGCATGTATTTTCACAGTTTTGTGATGTTAGTTTTCATGATGTTAAGCACGAAGTTTCTCAATGAGTGTTGTATCATTAGTTTTCAT
>NW_024435308.1:0-4933 GCF_017639785.1 Mesocricetus auratus | reverse complement strand
ATCTCCGTGCTTAACTTCACGAAAACTAACAAAACAACACTGTGTGTGATACTATGTGCTCAACTTCATGAAAACTAACGATACAACACTGTGTGTGAAAGTATGTCCTCAACTTCACGAAAACTAACGATACAACACTCTGTGAGAATCTCCGTGCTTAACTTCATGAAAACTAACGTTACAACACTGTGTGTGAAACTATGTGCTGAACTTCACAAAAACTAACAATAAAACACTGGGTGGGAATCTCTGTGCTTAACTTCATGAAAACTAACGATACAACACTGTGTGTGATACTATGTGCTCAACTTCATGGAAACTAACGATACAACACTGTGTGTGAATCTTTGTGCACAACTTCATTAAAACTAACGATACAACACTGTGTGTGAAACTATGTGCTGAACTTTACGAAAACTAACGATAGAACACTGTTTGGGAATCTCTGTGCTTAACTTCATGAAAAATAACGATACAACACTGTGTGCGAAACTATGTGCTCAAGTTCGTTAAAACTAAAGATACAACTCTGTGTGAGAATCTCCGTGCTTAACTTCATGAAAACTAATGAAACAACACTGTGTGTGAACCTATGTGCTCACATTCACGAAATCTAACGATACAACACTGTGTGGGAATCTCTGTGTGTAACTTCATGAAAACTAACGATACAACATTGTGTGTGATACCATGTGCTCAACTTCATGTAAAATAACGATACAACAGTGTTTGTGAGGCTATGTGCTCAACTTTATGAAATCTAACTATACAACACTGTGTGGGAATCTCTGTGCTTAACTTCATGAAAACTAACGACACAACACTGTGTGTGAAACTATGTGCTGAACTTCACGAAATCTAACGATAGAACACTGTGTAGGAATCTCTTTGCTCAACTTCATGAAAACTAACGATACAACACTGTGTGAGAATCCACTGCTTAACATCATGAAAACAAACGATAAAACAGTGTGTGAATCTATGTGCTTAAATTCAGGAAAACAACTATACAACACTATATGTGAAACTATGTGCTCATCTTCATGTAAACTAACGATACAACACTGTGTGTGAAACTATGTGCTCAACTTCACGAAAACTAAAGATACAACACTGTGTTGGGATCTCTGTGCTTATCTTCATGAAAAATAACGATATAACACTATGTGTGAATCTCCGTGCTTAACTTCATGAAAACTAACGATACAACACTGTGTGTGAAACTATGTGCTGAACTTCACAAAAACTAACGATAGAACACTATTTGGGAATCTCTGTGCTTAACTTCATGAAAACTACGAAACAACACTGTGTGTGAACCTATGTGCTCACATTCACGAAATCTAACGATACAACACTGTGTGCAAATCTCTGTGCGTAACTTCATGAAAACTAAGGGTACAACACTGTGTGTGATACTATGTGCTCAACTTAATGAAACTAACATTAGAACACTGTATGCGAATCTCTGTGCATAACTTCATGAAAACTAACGATACAACACAGTGTGGGAATGTCTGTGCATAAATTCCTGAAAACTAACGATACCACACTGTGTGTGAAACAATGTGCTCAACTTCATGAAAACTAACGATATAACACTGTGTGAGAATCCCCCTGCTTAACTTCATGAAAACTACCGATACAACACTGTTTGTGAATCTATGTGCTTAACTTCATGAAAACTAACGATACAACACTGTGTGTGAAACTTGTGCTCAACTTCACGAAAACTAATGATTCAACACTGTGATGGGATCTGTGTGCTTAACTTCATGAAAACTAACGATACAACAATGTGTGTGAATCTCCGTGCTTAACTTCTTGAAAACTAACGATACAACACTGTGTGTGAAACTATGTGCTGAACTTCATGAAAACTAATGATACAACTCTGTATGAGAATCTCCGTGCTGAACTTCATGAAAACTAACGATACAACACTGTGTGTGAACCTATGTGCTGACATTCACGAAATCTAACGATACAACACTGTGTGGGAATCTCTGTGCGTAACTTCATGAAAACTAACGATACAACACTGTGTGTGAATCTATGTGCTGAACTTAACGAAAACTAACGATAGAACACTGTGTAGGAATCTCTCTGCTCAACTTCATGAAAACTAACGATACAAGACTGTGTGACAATCCCCTGCTTAACATCATGAAAACAAACGATAAAACACTGTGTGTGAAACTATGTGCTTAACTTCAGGAAAATAACTATACAACACAATGTGTGAAACTATGTGCTCATCTTCATGAAAACTAACGATACAACACTGTGTGAGACTATGTGCTGATCTTCACAAAAACTAACGATACAACACTGTGTGTGAAACTATGGGCTTAACTTCAGGAAAACAACTATACAACACTATGTGTGAAACCATGTGCTCAACTTCATGAAAACTAGCGATACAACACTGTGTGAGAATCTCCGTGCTTAACTTCATGAAAAATAACGATACAACACTGTGTGTGAATCTATGTGCTGAATCACGAAAACTAACGATAGAACACTGTGTAGGAATCTCTTTGCTTAACTTCATGAAAACTAACGATACAAAACTGTGTGAGAATCTCCGTGCTTAACTTCATGAAAACAAACGATACAAAACTGTGTGTGAATCTATGTGCTGAACTACACGAAAACTAACGATAGAACACTGTGTAGGAATCTCTTTGCTTAACTTCATGAACACTAACGATACAACACTGTGTGTGAAACTATGTCCTCAACTTCATGAAAATTAACGATACAACACTGTGTGTGATACTATGTGCTCAACGTAATGATACTAATGTTAGAACACTGTATGCGAATCTCTGTGCATAACTTCATTAAATCTAACGATAAAAAACTGTGTGAGAATCCCCCTGCTTAACTTCATGAAAACTACAAAAAAACACTGTTTGTGAAACTATGTGCTTTACTTCAAGAAAACTAACGATACAACACTGTGTGGGAATCTCTGTGCGTAACTTCAAGAAAACTAACGATACAACACTGTGTGTGAAACTATTTGCTTAACTTCACGAAAACTAAGGATACAACACTGTGTGGGAATCTCTTTGCGTAACTTCATGAAAACTAACGATACAAGACTGTGTGTGAAACTATGTATTCAACTTCATGAAAACTAACGATACAACAGTGTGTATGAATCTATGTGCACAACTTCATGAAAACTCACTATACAACACTGTGTGAGAATCTGTGTGCTTAACTTCATGAAAACTAACGATACAACACTGTGAGTGAAACTCTGTGCTCAACTTCATGAAAACTAATGATACAACACTGTGTGAGAATCTCCGTGCTTAACTTCATGAAAACTAACGATACAACATTAAGGGTTGTCCCGCGCTATCGTCTCGCCAGAAAGAACGACGCAGGACACTCGGATCCTTCTGCAGTAAAGCTTTAATACATCTTGAGAGATAGATGATCAGCTTCTGAGAGGGAGACCCCAAGCTAAGAAACCCAGCCCCTTATATAAGCCTAGGAGCTCCGAGTGAGACGTGTAGAGCCGGGATTGGTGGTTTGCTCATCACCCCAGATGACGGGTGAGGCACAGCTTAAACGGTAAACTCTAACTGACAACAGATGTCAGAGCCATTTTCTAATGGTGATAGCGATAGTGAGGGCGGCTCCTCACATCTCCCCCTTTTCATTTATTTTTGAAGCAATAGGACACCCACAACTTTGGAGTGGAGGTAGAGGTCAAATCCCCAAGTGCAAATTTGGAACGTGTACAAAGCTCCTCTCCAGGGTCTTATCCCCAGAGGGAGCCCTGACCAGTCCCGATGTCGTTTTTCTGGGGGAAGGAGATCATGACATAGAACCTTCATGCAAGATGACTTATCTCCCAGGAGAAAGTCGTTATACCGCAGACCTCTCCTGTGCAGTGCTTAGCCTTGCAACTCCTTGGGCTGCTGAAGCCTACCCACTCTATCCCGTGCAATGAGACTAGCCTCGTGGGGTGCAAGAGCCGGGAGGCCAGCGACCTATTCCTTTAACATGGTTAACCAAATGTCAGGGGAGGCTCCGTGTTCTAAGGCAGCAAGTGCTTGTGCCACCATCACTTTGTCTCTTTTGTTTGGGCTCTGAGCTTACACACCATCCAAAGCATCAACACTATTCCACAGCAGAGAACTAGGCTAAATGATCCCACCCCCACCCATTCCTTAAAATAAGAAAATGCAGATGAAATCCAGGAGGAGAGGCCTTCCATCAGAGAAAGATCCAGACGCGTCGAATTCACTTGCAGGATCACCACTCTCAACTCACGGAGTGTCTGCTCAAACTCAAAAGTCCAATTCTGTAATAAATGTTGAGACAGAGCTTTTGACAGGTTACCTGCTCTTGTAAAATTCTCATATTGTACTGAAGTGAACACAAAGGCCAGGCACCTTTTTTTCACATCCCAATTGGGCCATCTGCCACAATATATCCAATTGTTCCTGAACCAAATCAATCTGTTGGTTTACCAACATCAGGCCTCCTTGTATCTGAGAATTGGCAGTGGCCTGTTTATCTAGGGCCATGGTCACAGTGGCCGATAGTTCATTAATGGTTTGAGTTGTCTGCACAGTGGTGGAAAGTGCAAGGTCCGAGGCGGTAACTGAAGTAGTAACCGCGGTGGCAGCTATCAGGCCCACAATAATAGCAGAGATCCCAAAAATCTCGCTTTTCCCTAAACAAACTCAAACTACTTGGCACCTCAACAGGAACTGGAACAAATCGAGGCATGCGCATTACCAAAGCAAAAGGGTGCTTAATAGCATCCCAGCATAATGCATAAAAACAATTCTAAGCAGAGCAATTTATTTCTTTCTGATTCTTACCTAAGGTATCATTACTCACAACCCAAATAAAGGGCAGGCAAACACAAATTGGAGCAGCTGAATAATTAGTCCTCTTAAAA
>NW_024435307.1:0-991 GCF_017639785.1 Mesocricetus auratus | reverse complement strand
ACTATATGACATCACAATTATTGACTGTGACATCAATATAGTGAATTATGAACACAATTATACACTGTGACATCATTTTAGTGCAATATGACACCACAATTATACACTGTGTTATCAATATAATGCAATATGACAACATAATTATACACTCTGACAACAATATCCTGCACTATGACATCACAATTATTGGCTGTTACATCACTATAGTGCTGTATGTAAAAAATTATAAAGTGTGACATCATTATAATGCAATATGACATCACAATTATATACTGTGACTTCACTATCTTGCACTTTGACATCTCAATTATACTTTGTGACATCAATATAATGCACTATGACATCACAATTATTGACTGTGACATCAATACATTCTCTATGAACACAATTATACACTCTGACATCACTAGCTTGCACTGTGACATGACAATTAAAAACTGTGACATCAATATAATGGACTGTGACCTACAATTATTCACTGTGAAACCACAACACTGCAATATGACATCACAATGATTGACAGTGACATTACTATAGTGCTCTCTGAACACAATTATACACAGTGACATCACTATAGTACACTATGACATCACAATTATACACTCTGACATCAATATAATGAACTGTGACCTACAGTTATTTACTCTGACACCACAATACTGTATTATGACATCACAATTATTGACTGTGACATCACTATAGTGCTCTATGTACAAAATTATACACTGTGATATCACTATAGTGCAATATGACATCACAATTGTACACTGTGACATCAATATACTGTACGATGACATCACAATTATTGTCTGTGACATCAATATAGTTCTCTATGAACACAATTATACTTTGTGACATCACTATAGTACAATATGACATCACAATTATACACTGTGTTCGTAATATACTGCACTATGACATCACATTTATTGGGTGTGACATCACTATAGTGCTCTATGAACACAATTATACATTGTGACATCACATTATA
>NW_024435306.1:0-6605 GCF_017639785.1 Mesocricetus auratus | reverse complement strand
GTGAGGAGCCGCCCTCGCTATCGCTATTGCCGTTAGAAGATGGCGCTGACATCCACTGTCAGTTGGAGTTAACTGTCGCTGTCAGTTGGAGTTAACTGTCGCTGTCAGTTGGAGTTAACTGTCGCTGTCAGTTGGAGTTAACTGTCGCTGTCAGTTGGAGTTAACTGTCGCTGTCAGTTGGAGTTAACTGTCGCTGTCAGTTGGAGTTAACCGTTTAAACTGTGCCTCTCCCGTGACGTCATCTGGGGTGATGTGCAAACCACCAATCCCGGCTCTACACATCTCACTCGGAGCTCCTAGGCTTATATAAGGGGCTGGGTTTCTTAGCTTGGGGTCTCCCTCTAAGAAGCTGATCATCTATCTCTCAAGATGCATTAAAGCTTTACTGCAGAAGGATCCGAGTGTTCTGCGTCGTTCTTGCTGGCGAGACGGTAGCCGGGACATCTGGTGCCGAAACCCGGGAACTCTTCAACATCGCCGGCGCCGCGGGAGACCCCTCGGAAAACGGGGCGGATTCAGAACTGCAGGGACGTAGGTTCAGAGAGGTATGCTTTATCCTGAACAACCCTTTTCTCGACTTTGGCCTTAGTTTGTCATCACCGTGGGACGGGTCAGTGGAGGCTTTGGTGCTAGTCCTGTTTGTCCTTCTCCTTCATCGTGGCTGGTGCTGACAGAACGGCGCTGTCCGTCTGGCGCTGTCCGTCTGGCGCTGTCCATCTGGCGCTGTCCATCTGGCGCTGTCCATCTGGCGCTGTCAGTCTGGTGCTGTCAGTCTGGTGCTGTCAGTCTGGTGCTGTCAGTCTGGTAACGGAGTTGAGCGCGTTTTTTAGATAAGCTGTCAGCGCGATGGGGTCGTCACAGTCAGTGGTTACAGCCTTACAGACTGTGCTAAAACAAAGAGATCTTAAAATTGCACCACGAACACTTCAAAATTTTGTGAAGGAGGTAGATAGAGTGGCACCATGGTATGCTTGTTCCGGGTCCCTCACTGTGGCCTCATGGAACAAGCTAGGTAAAGAACTAGACAGGAAGCATGCAGAAGGAGATCTCTGCTTAGGTACCAAAGCCATTTGGAAGCTAGTTAAAAACTGCTTGGAGGATGAGGCCTGTCACCCTGCTATAATAGAAAGTCAGGGAACCTTAGAGGAAGTTCAGGATAGCATGTCAGAAACTGAACGGAGTGAGAGAATGGGAGCTCGCAAAAGAAAAGACATGTCTAAGAAAAAGGCCCTCCCCAGGAAGTTAAGAAAGGGGGAGAGAAAGAAGGGAGTTATCATTCACCCCTTAACAAATCTAAGAAAAAGAAAAAGCCAGAATCTAGTCTATACCCTGCAGTAGAGCTAGAAGCCTTGGAGCTAGATAATTCTGATTCTGACACTCTGGATTCTAGCGAAGAAGGTGGTCTAGAGGAGGAGGTGGCACGGTATGAGGAAAAAGATATCACCCTGATAGACACCGGCCACTGAAAACAAAAATGAATGTGAGGCCACCGCCTATAAATCCGGCGGGCTCACGCCCTCAGCGCCTCCGCCATATGAGCTTCGGCTGAATACTGGTACTGACTCCTTTTTACCTTTAGAGGAACGGAGAAAAATACAAATGGCTTTTCCAGTATTCGAGAATGTGGAAGGCGGAAGAGTACATACCCCCGTAGATTACAATCAAATTAAAGAATTGGCCGAATCCGTCTCGTAATTATGGGGTCAATGCTAACTTTACCACATTACAGGTGGAAAGGCTTGCTAATTTTGCCATGACTCCCACTGACTGGCAAACGACAGTGAAAGCAGTGCTTCCCAACATGGGACAATACATGGAATGGAAGGCTCTCTGGTATGATGCAGCCCAGGCACAAGCTAGAGTTAATGCCACGGCTGAAGATGAGAATCAGAGGCAGTGGACATTTGAAATGCTGACAGGTCAGGGTCAACATGCCCTTAATCAAACCAACTACATCTGGGGCGTCTATGGTCAGGTGTCGGCCGCCGCTATTAAAGCATGGAAGGCCCTCACAAAAAGGGGAGAGTCCAGTGGACACCTTACAAAGATTGTCCAAGGACCCCAAGAGCCATTTTCAGACTTTGTGGCCAGAATGACAGAGGCCGCCAGTCGCATCTTTGGTGATTCAGAACAAGCTATGCCCCTGATTGAGCAACTTGTCTATGAACAAGCAACCCAGGAATGTCGAGCGGCTATCGCCCCTCGCAAAAGCAAAGGTTTACAAGATTGGCTCAGAGTGTGCAGGGAGCTGGGGGACCCCTAACCAATGCAGGACTAGCTGCCGCCATTTTACAAACGCACAGGTATAGAGATTTATCTAATCGAAAAGCTTGTTTTAATTGTGGGAGAATGGGGCACCTTAAGAAAGATTGTCAAGCCCCTGAAAGAACAAGAGAATCGAAGCTTTGCTATCGTTGTGGTAAAGGTTATCATAGGGCTAGCGAATGCAGGTCAGTCCGGGATGTAAAAGGGAGGCTTCTGCCCCCTATTGAAGAATCCAAGGTACCCCAATCAAAAAACGGGTCACGGGGCCCATGGTCCCAGGGCCCTCAGAAATATGGGAACCAATTTCAGAAAAGCAATCAAGAGGAAGTAGAGGTTTCCGAGGAACCTCCGGAATGGACTTGCGTGCCGCCTCCGACTTCTTACTCATGCCCCAAATGAATGTTCAACCGGTCCCAGTCCATTCCCTGGACCTTTGCCCCCTGCCACCATTGGGCTTATTCTGGGCCGTGGCTCCTTAACTTTACAGGGACTCATTATATATCCTGGGATTGTTGACCCATATCATAAAGAGGAGATTCAAGTTCTCTGTTCTAGCCCTCGGGGTGTATTTTCTATAAAGCAGGGAGATAGAATTGCACAACTGGTGTTGCTGCCCTCCCTCGGGGATGGAGAAACCTACACTTTACAAAAAAGGGCTATGGGATCTTCTGGAAGTGATTCAGCCTATCTGGCTATACCCCTAAATGAGAGACCTACAATAAAATTGTTAATTAATGGAAAAGAATTTGAAGGGATAATGGATTCGGGAGCAGACAAAAGCATTATTTCACTCCATTGGTGGCCGAAGTCTTGGCCCACTGTTGTTTCATCTCATTCTCTACAAGGTCTTGGATACCAGTCCTCTCCTGCCATCAGTGCCTCAGCCTTAACCTGGCGGGATGCTGAAGGCAAACAGGGATGTTTTACCCCCTATGTGTTGCCACTCCCTGTAAATTTATGGGGACGAGATGTGTTACAAGCCATGGGCATGACCCTAACTAATGAATACTCCCCCAGGCATCAGCCATTATGGCAAAGATGGGGTATACAAATGGTAGAGGCTTGGGTAGGCAAGAACAAGGCAGAATAAAACCCATTACACAACACGGAAATCGGGGTAGAAAAGGACTGGGTTTTATTTAGGGGCCGTTGAGGCTTCACGACCCATACCATGGAAAACAGAGGAGCCGTTATGGGTCTCTCAATGGCCTCTATCCTCTGAAAAATTAGAGGCTGTCACAAGATTAGTGCAAGAACAGGAACGGCTGGGGCATCTAGAGCCTTCTACCTCCCCATGGAATACACCAATTTTTGTTATTAAGAAGAAATCTGGGAAGTGGAGATTACTCCACGACCTGCGGGCCATTAACAATCAGATGCATCTTTTTGGCCCTGTTCAAAGAGGCCTTCCTTTGCTTTCTGCACTTCCTCAAGATTGGAAGCTTATTATTATAGATATTAAGGATTGTTTCTTCTCTATTCCACTTTACCCACGGGATAGACCAAGGTTTGCCTTCACTATCCCTTCTCTTAATCATATGGAACCAGACAAGAGATTTCAGTGGAAGGTACTGCCGCAAGGCATGGCCAATAGCCCAACAATATGTCAGCTATATGTGCAGGAGGCTTTGGAGCCAATTAGGAAGCAATTTACATCTTTAATCGTTATCCATTATATGGACGATATTCTTATTTGTCACAAAGAGTTAGATGTTTTACAAAAGGCTTTTCCCATGCTGGTGGCTGAATTAAAACAGTGGGGATTAGAGATTGCCTCAGAAAAGGTTCAAATTGCAGATACAGGGCTCTTTTTGGGCTCAAAGATTACTCCCAAAAATATAGTTCCTCAGAAAATAGAAATTCGCAAAGACCACTTACAAACATTAAATGATTTTCAGAAACTTCTGGGAGATATAAATTGGTTGAGGCCCTTTTTAAAAATTCCATCTGCTGATCTAAAACCCTCTTCGATCTCCTGGAGGGTGAGCCTCATATCTCCTCACCCAGAAAATTTACCCCTGCCGCCCACCGAGCCTTACAGATGGTGGAAGAGGCCTTACAGGAAGCACAATTACAACGAATTGAGGAGTCACTACCTTTTAATCTGTGTGTTTTTAAGACAGCTCAATTGCCAACTGCAGTCCTGTGGCAACATGGACCATTACTTTGGATTCATCCAAATGCTTCCCCTGCTAAGATTATTGACTGGTACCCTGATGCTGTTGCACAGCTCGCGCTTCGCGGAATAAAAGCAGCTGTTACACATTTTGGCAGGGATCCTGATTCCTTGATTGTGCCTTATACTGCTGCACAAGTTCAGACCTTGGCAGCCACATCTAGTGATTGGGCAGTTTTAGTTACTTCCTTTTCAGGACAAATTGATAATCATTTTCCAAAGCATCCAATTTTACAGTTTGCCCTAAACCAGGCTATAGTGTTTCCACAAGTGACAGCTAAAGACCCACTCCCAGATGGGACTGTGGTGTACACTGATGGATCAAAAACTGGTATGGGAGCTTATGTGGTCAAGGATAGGGTTATATCTAAACAATATAATGAAACTTCACCTCAAGTTGTAGAATGTCTGATAGTACTGGAGGTTCTTGAGGCTTTTCCAGGACCCCTCAATATTGTATCAGATTCCTCTTATGTGGTTAATGCAGTTAATCTCCTTGAGATAGCTGGAATAATAAGATCCTCCAGCAGAGTTGCTAACATCTTTCAGAAGATACAAGCTGCCTTGTTAAATAGGAGATTTCCTGTTTTCATTACCCATGTCCGAGCACATTCTGGACTCCCAGGTCCCATGTCCTTAGGGAATGACTTAGCGGACAAGGCTACAAAGCTGGTGGCCGCTGCCTTGTCTACCCATGCACAAGCAGCAAAAGAATTCCATAAGCGCTTTCATGTGACGGCTGAGACCTTGCGCCGTCGTTTTGCTCTATCCAGGAAAGAGGCTAGGGAAATTGTTACTCAATGCCAGAATTGCTGCGAATTCTTACCTACTCCCCACATGGGAATAAACCCACGTGGCATTAGACCATTGCAGATGTGGCAGATGGATGTTACTCATATTCCCTCTTTTGGAAGGCTTCAATATGTTCATGTTTCTGTTGACACCTGTTCTGGCGTAATGTTTGCCACACCCCTAACAGGGGAAAAGGCCTCATATGTGATTCAACATTGCCTTGAGGCCTGGAGTGCTTGGGGAAAACCCAGAATTTTAAAAACAGACAATGGACCAGCATATACCTCTCAAAAATTCCGACAGTTTTGTCGGCAAATGGATGTTACCCATCTAACTGGCCTACCTTATAACCCTCAAGGACAGGGCATTGTGGAACGTGCCCATCGTACACTCAAATCATATCTGATTAAACAAAAGGGGAGTATTGAGGATGTTCTACCCTCGGTACCAAGAGTTGCTGTATCCATGGCACTTTTTACCCTTAATTTCTTGAACTGTGATGCCCAAGGCCACACTGCGGCTGATCGCCACAGTTTAGAGCCTGATAGGCCAAAAGAAATGGTAAAATGGAAAGATGTCTTGACTGATCTCTGGAAAGGCCCGGATCCTATTCTTATAAGATCCAGGGGAGCTGTGTGTGTTTTTCCACAGGAGGAAGAAAACCCCCTGTGGATCCCTGAAAGACTCACTCGAAGAGCTCCTTCACAACTCCAGAATAAGAAGGATGGAGGCCAAGTGGGTGATGAAGACTCTCCTACTCGGGATGATGGTTCCTAGTATGATGGGAGAGTTACGGTGGGCCATCATGTCTACCTTCCCCTACCGATGCCAGTGATGCAGAATGCCCAGGTGTTCCCTAGATTTTTCACAAATAATAGAGAGTTGGGGCTTGCCTTTTTGCCTTTAGATCCTCAGATACAGAGTTTTCAGGATGAGAGAACCTTGTCATTAGTAGGAAGCTTGTGCTTTACTGTGATTTCTTCATTAAAGGATAATTTTATTCATATGGATCCAGAAAGATCTAATGCTAATCCTTTTGAATTAATGGAAGCTGTACTGATCTTTCTCCTATGATAGTGAGAAGGGACAGATTACTTTTGATTGGAAAGGGGCATTAGGCAACAGTCTGAGTGAGGGACAGAGCTCTGGATCATCTGATTGGTCCTCCTCCAATGTTAAGTATACCCCTTTTAAGAGAACTAATTATTCAGCTGCCCTTTATTTGGGTTGTGAGTAATGATACCTTAGGTAAGAATCAGAAAGAAATAAATTGTTCTGCTTAGAATTGTTTTTATGCATTATGCTGGGATGCTATTAAGCACCCTTTTGCTTTGGTAATGCGCATGCCTCGATTTATTCCAGCTCCTGTTGA
>NW_024435305.1:0-8058 GCF_017639785.1 Mesocricetus auratus | reverse complement strand
GTGAGGAGCCGCCCTCGCTATCGCTATTGCCGTTAGAAGATGGCGCTGACATCCACTGTCAGTTGGAGTTAACTGTCGCTGTCAGTTGGAGTTAACTGTCGCTGTCAGTTGGAGTTAACTGTCGCTGTCAGTTGGAGTTAACTGTCGCTGTCAGTTGGAGTTAACTGTCGCTGTCAGTTGGAGTTAACTGTCGCTGTCAGTTGGAGTTAACCGTTTAAACTGTGCCTCTCCCGTGACGTCATCTGGGGTGATGTGCAAACCACCAATCCCGGCTCTACACATCTCACTCGGAGCTCCTAGGCTTATATAAGGGGCTGGGTTTCTTAGCTTGGGGTCTCCCTCTAAGAAGCTGATCATCTATCTCTCAAGATGCATTAAAGCTTTACTGCAGAAGGATCCGAGTGTTCTGCGTCGTTCTTGCTGGCGAGACGGTAGCGCGGGACATCTGGTGCCGAAACCCGGGAACTCTTCAACATCGCCGGCGCCGCGGGAGACCCCTCGGAAGACGGGGCGGATTCAGAACTGCAGGGACGTAGGTTCAGAGAGGTATGCTTTATCCTGAACAACCCTTTTCTCGACTTTGGCCTTAGTTTGTCATCACCGTGGGACGGGTCAGTGGAGGCTTTGGTGCTAGTCCTGTTTGTCCTTCTCCTTCATCGTGGCTGGTGCTGACAGAACGGCGCTGTCCGTCTGGCGCTGTCCGTCTGGCGCTGTCCATCTGGCGCTGTCCATCTGGCGCTGTCAGTCTGGTGCTGTCAGTCTGGTGCTGTCAGTCTGGTGCTGTCAGTCTGGTAACGGAGTTGAGCGCGTTTTTAGATAAGCTGTCAGCGCGATGGGGTCGTCACAGTCAGTGGTTACAGCCTTACAGACTGTGCTAAAACAAAGAGATCTTAAAATTGCACCACGAACACTTCAAAATTTTGTGAAGGAGGTAGATAGAGTGGCACCATGGTATGCTTGTTCCGGGTCCCTCACTGTGGCCTCATGGAACAAGCTAGGTAAAGAACTAGACAGGAAGCATGCAGAAGGAGATCTCTGCTTAGGTACCAAAGCCATTTGGAAGCTAGTTAAAAACTGCTTGGAGGATGAGGCCTGTCACCCTGCTATAATAGAAAGTCAGGGAACCTTAGAGGAAGTTCAGGATAGCATGTCAGAAACTGAACGGAGTGAGAGAATGGGAGCTCGCAAAAGAAAAAGACATGTCTAAGAAAAAAGGCCCTCCCAGGAAGTTAAGAAAGGGGAGAGAAAGAAGGGAGTTATCATTCACCCCTTAACAAATCTAAGAAAAAGAAAAAGCCAGAATCTAGTCTATACCCTGCAGTAGAGCTAGAAGCCTTGGAGCTAGATAATTCTGATTCTGACACTCTGGATTCTAGCGAAGAAGGTGGTCTAGAGGAGGAGGTGGCACGGTATGAGGAAAAAAGATATCACCCTGATAGACACCGGCCACTGAAAACAAAAATGAATGTGAGGCCACCGCCTATAAATCCGGCGGGCTCACGCCCCTCAGCGCCTCCGCCATATGAGCTTCGGCTGAATACTGGTACTGACTCCTTTTTACCTTTAGAGGAACGGAGAAAAATACAAATGGCTTTTCCAGTATTCGAGAATGTGGAAGGCGGAAGAGTACATACCCCCGTAGATTACAATCAAATTAAAGAATTGGCCGAATCCGTTCGTAATTATGGGGTCAATGCTAACTTTACCACATTACAGGTGGAAAGGCTTGCTAATTTTGCCATGACTCCCACTGACTGGCAAACGACAGTGAAAGCAGTGCTTCCCAACATGGGACAATACATGGAATGGAAGGCTCTCTGGTATGATGCAGCCCAGGCACAAGCTAGAGTTAATGCCACGGCTGAAGATGAGAATCAGAGGCAGTGGACATTTGAAATGCTGACAGGTCAGGGTCAACATGCCCTTAATCAAACCAACTACATCTGGGGCGTCTATGGTCAGGTGTCGGCCGCCGCTATTAAAGCATGGAAGGCCCTCACAAAAGGGGAGAGTCCAGTGGACACCTTACAAAGATTGTCCAAGGACCCCAAGAGCCATTTTCAGACTTTGTGGCCAGAATGACAGAGGCCGCCAGTCGCATCTTTGGTGATTCAGAACAAGCTATGCCCCTGATTGAGCAACTTGTCTATGAACAAGCAACCCAGGAATGTCGGCGGCTATCGCCCCTCGCAAAAGCAAAGGTTTACAAGATTGGCTCAGAGTGTGCAGGGAGCTGGGGGGACCCTAACCAATGCAGGACTAGCTGCCGCCATTTTACAAACGCACAGGTATAGAGATTTATCTAATCGAAAAGCTTGTTTTAATTGTGGGAGAATGGGGCACCTTAAGAAAGATTGTCAAGCCCCTGAAAGAACAAGAGAATCGAAGCTTTGCTATCGTTGTGGTAAAGGTTATCATAGGGCTAGCGAATGCAGGTCAGTCCGGGATGTAAAGGGAGGCTTCTGCCCCCTATTGAAGAATCAAGGTACCCCAATCAAAAAACGGGTCACGGGGCCCATGGTCCCAGGGCCCTCAGAAATATGGGAACCAATTTCAGAAAAGCAATCAAGAGGAAGTAGAGGTTTCCGAGGAACCTCCGGAATGGACTTGCGTGCCGCCTCCGACTTCTTACTCATGCCCCAAATGAATGTTCAACCGGTCCCAGTCCATTCCCCTGGACCTTTGCCCCCTGCCACCATTGGGCTTATTCTGGGCCGTGGCTCCTTAACTTTACAGGGACTCATTATATATCCTGGGATTGTTGACCCATATCATAAAGAGGAGATTCAAGTTCTCTGTTCTAGCCCTCGGGGTGTATTTTCTATAAAGCAGGGAGATAGAATTGCACAACTGGTGTTGCTGCCCTCCCTCGGGGATGGAGAAACCTACACTTTACAAAAAAGGGCTATGGGATCTTCTGGAAGTGATTCAGCCTATCTGGCTATACCCCTAAATGAGAGACCTACAATAAAATTGTTAATTAATGGAAAAGAATTTGAAGGGATAATGGATTCGGGAGCAGACAAAAGCATTATTTCACTCCATTGGTGGCCGAAGTCTTGGCCCACTGTTGTTTCATCTCATTCTCTACAAGGTCTTGGATACCAGTCCTCTCCTGCCATCAGTGCCTCAGCCTTAACCTGGCGGGATGCTGAAGGCAAACAGGGATGTTTTACCCCCTATGTGTTGCCACTCCCTGTAAATTTATGGGGACGAGATGTGTTACAAGCCATGGGCATGACCCTAACTAATGAATACTCCCCCCAGGCATCAGCCATTATGGCAAAGATGGGGTATACAAATGGTAGAGGCTTGGGTAGGCAAGAACAAGGCAGAATAAAACCCATTACACAACACGGAAATCGGGGTAGAAAAGGACTGGGTTTTATTTAGGGGCCGTTGAGGCTTCACGACCCATACCATGGAAAACAGAGGAGCCGTTATGGGTCTCTCAATGGCCTCTATCCTCTGAAAAATTAGAGGCTGTCACAAGATTAGTGCAAGAACAGGAACGGCTGGGGCATCTAGAGCCTTCTACCTCCCCATGGAATACACCAATTTTTGTTATTAAGAAGAAATCTGGGAAGTGGAGATTACTCCACGACCTGCGGGCCATTAACAATCAGATGCATCTTTTTGGCCCTGTTCAAAGAGGCCTTCCTTTGCTTTCTGCACTTCCTCAAGATTGGAAGCTTATTATTATAGATATTAAGGATTGTTTCTTCTCTATTCCACTTTACCCACGGGATAGACCAAGGTTTGCCTTCACTATCCCTTCTCTTAATCATATGGAACCAGACAAGAGATTTCAGTGGAAGGTACTGCCGCAAGGCATGGCCAATAGCCCAACAATATGTCAGCTATATGTGCAGGAGGCTTTGGAGCCAATTAGGAAGCAATTTACATCTTTAATCGTTATCCATTATATGGACGATATTCTTATTTGTCACAAAGAGTTAGATGTTTTACAAAAGGCTTTTCCCATGCTGGTGGCTGAATTAAAACAGTGGGGATTAGAGATTGCCTCAGAAAAGGTTCAAATTGCAGATACAGGCCTCTTTTTGGGCTCAAAGATTACTCCCAAAAATATAGTTCCTCAGAAAATAGAAATTCGCAAAGACCACTTACAAACATTAAATGATTTTCAGAAACTTCTGGGAGATATAAATTGGTTGAGGCCCTTTTTAAAAATTCCATCTGCTGATCTAAAACCCCTCTTCGATCTCCTGGAGGGTGAGCCTCATATCTCCTCACCCAGAAAATTTACCCCTGCCGCCCACCGAGCCTTACAGATGGTGGAAGAGGCCTTACAGGAAGCACAATTACAACGAATTGAGGAGTCACTACCTTTTAATCTGTGTGTTTTTAAGACAGCTCAATTGCCAACTGCAGTCCTGTGGCAACATGGACCATTACTTTGGATTCATCCAAATGCTTCCCCTGCTAAGATTATTGACTGGTACCCTGATGCTGTTGCACAGCTCGCGCTTCGCGGAATAAAAGCAGCTGTTACACATTTTGGCAGGGATCCTGATTCCTTGATTGTGCCTTATACTGCTGCACAAGTTCAGACCTTGGCAGCCACATCTAGTGATTGGGCAGTTTTAGTTACTTCCTTTTCAGGACAAATTGATAATCATTTTCCAAAGCATCCAATTTTACAGTTTGCCCTAAACCAGGCTATAGTGTTTCCACAAGTGACAGCTAAAGACCCACTCCCAGATGGGACTGTGGTGTACACTGATGGATCAAAAACTGGTATGGGAGCTTATGTGGTCAAGGATAGGGTTATATCTAAACAATATAATGAAACTTCACCTCAAGTTGTAGAATGTCTGATAGTACTGGAGGTTCTTGAGGCTTTTCCAGGACCCCTCAATATTGTATCAGATTCCTCTTATGTGGTTAATGCAGTTAATCTCCTTGAGATAGCTGGAATAATAAGATCCTCCAGCAGAGTTGCTAACATCTTTCAGAAGATACAAGCTGCCTTGTTAAATAGGAGATTTCCTGTTTTCATTACCCATGTCCGAGCACATTCTGGACTCCCAGGTCCCATGTCCTTAGGGAATGACTTAGCGGACAAGGCTACAAAGCTGGTGGCCGCTGCCTTGTCTACCCATGCACAAGCAGCAAAAGAATTCCATAAGCGCTTTCATGTGACGGCTGAGACCTTGCGCCGTCGTTTTGCTCTATCCAGGAAAGAGGCTAGGGAAATTGTTACTCAATGCCAGAATTGCTGCGAATTCTTACCTACTCCCCACATGGGAATAAACCCACGTGGCATTAGACCATTGCAGATGTGGCAGATGGATGTTACTCATATTCCCTCTTTTGGAAGGCTTCAATATGTTCATGTTTCTGTTGACACCTGTTCTGGCGTAATGTTTGCCACACCCCTAACAGGGGAAAAGGCCTCATATGTGATTCAACATTGCCTTGAGGCCTGGAGTGCTTAGGGAAAACCCAGAATTTTAAAAACAGACAATGGACCAGCATATACCTCTCAAAAATTCCGACAGTTTTGTCGGCAAATGGATGTTACCCATCTAACTGGCCTACCTTATAACCCTCAAGGACAGGGCATTGTGGAACGTGCCCATCGTACACTCAAATCATATCTGATTAAACAAAAGGGGAGTATTGAGGATGTTCTACCCTCGGTACCAAGAGTTGCTGTATCCATGGCACTTTTTACCCTTAATTTCTTGAACTGTGATGCCCAAGGCCACACTGCGGCTGATCGCCACAGTTTAGAGCCTGATAGGCCAAAAGAAATGGTAAAATGGAAAGATGTCTTGACTGATCTCTGGAAAGGCCCGGATCCTATTCTTATAAGATCCAGGGGAGCTGTGTGTGTTTTTCCACAGGAGGAAGAAAACCCCCTGTGGATCCCTGAAAGACTCACTCGAAGAGCTCCTTCACAACTCCAGAATAAGAAGGATGGAGGCCAAGTGGGTGATGAAGACTCTCCTACTCGGGATGATGGTTCCTAGTATGATGGGAGAGTTACGGTGGGCCATCATGTCTACCTTCCCCCTACCGATGCCAGTGATGCAGAATGCCCAGGTGTTCCCTAGATTTTTCACAAATAATAGAGAGTTGGGGCTTGCCTTTTTGCCTTTAGATCCTCAGATACAGAGTTTTCAGGATGAGAGAACCTTGTCATTAGTAGGAAGCTTGTGCTTTACTGTGATTTCTTCATTAAAGGATAATTTTATTCATATGGATCCAGAAAGATCTAATGCTAATCCTTTTGAATTAATGGAAGCTGTACTGATCTTTCTCCTATGATAGTGAGAAGGGACAGATTACTTTTGATTGGAAAGGGGCATTAGGCAACAGTCTGAGTGAGGGACAGAGCTCTGGATCATCTGATTGGTCCTCCTCCAATGTTAAGTATACCCCTTTTAAGAGAACTAATTATTCAGCTGCCCTTTATTTGGGTTGTGAGTAATGATACCTTAGGTAAGAATCAGAAAGAAATAAATTGTTCTGCTTAGAATTGTTTTTATGCATTATGCTGGGATGCTATTAAGCACCCTTTTGCTTTGGTAATGCGCATGCCTCGATTTATTCCAGCTCCTGTTGAGGCGCCAAGTAATTTGAGTTTGTTTAGGGAAAAGCGAGATTTTTGGGATCTCTGCTATTATTGTGGGCCTGATAGCCACCGCCGCGGTTACTGCTTCGGTTACCGCCTCGGCCCTTGCACTTTCTGCCACTGTGCAGACAACTCAAACCATTAATGAACTATAGGCCACTGTGACCATGGTCCTAGATAAACAGGCCACTGCCAATTCTCAGATACAAGGAGGCCTGATGTTGGTAAACCAACAGATTAATTTGGTTCAGGAACAATTGGATATATTGTGGCAGATGGCCAAATTGGGATGTGAACAAAGTTGCCTGGCCTTTGTGTCACTTAGTACAATATGAGAATTTTACAAGAGCAGCTAACCTGTCAAAAGCTCTGTCTCAACATTTATTACAGAATTGGACTTTTGAGTTTGAGCAGACACTCCGTGAGTTGAGAATGGCGATCCTGCAAGTGAATTCGACGCATCTGGATCTTTCTCTGATGGAAGACCTCTCCCCCTGGATTTCATCTGCATTTTCTTATTTTAAGGAATGGGTGGGGGTAGGATCATTTAGCCTAGTTCTCTGCTGTGGAATAGTGTTGATGCTTTGGATGGTGTGTACGCTCAGAGCCCAAACAAAAGGAGAAAGTGGTGGTGGCACAAGCACTTGCTGCCTTAGAACACGGAGCATCCCCTGACATTTGGTTAACCATGTTAAAGCAATAGGTCGCTGGCCTCCCAGCTCTTGCACCCCACGAGGCTAGTCTCATTGCACGGGATAGAGTGGGTAGGCTTCAGCAGCCCAAGGAGTTGCAAGGCTAAGCACTGCACAGGAGAGGTCTGCGGTATAACGACTTTCTCCTGGGAGATAAGTCATCTTGCATGAAGGTTCTATGTCATGATCTCCTTCCCCCAGAAAAAAGACATCGGACTGGTCAGGACTTCCTCTGGGGATAAGACCCTGGAGAGGAGCTTTGTACATGTTCCGAATTTGCACATGGGGATTTGACCTCTATCTCCACTCCAAAGTTGTGGGTGTCCTATTGCTTCAAAAATAAATGAATAGGGGGAGATGTGAGGAGCCGCCCTCGCTATCGCTATTGCCGTTAGAAGATGGCGCTGACATCCACTGTCAGTTGGAGTTAACTGTCGCTGTCAGTTGGAGTTAACTGTCGCTGTCAGTTGGAGTTAACTGTCGCTGTCAGTTGGAGTTAACTGTCGCTGTCAGTTGGAGTTAACTGTCGCTGTCAGTTGGAGTTAACCGTTTAAACTGTGCCTCTCCCGTGACGTCATCTGGGGTGATGTGCAAACCACCAATCCCGGCTCTACACATCTCACTCGGAGCTCCTAGGCTTATATAAGGGGCTGGGTTTCTTAGCTTGGGGTCTCCCTCTAAGAAGCTGATCATCTATCTCTCAAGATGCATTAAAGCTTTACTGCAGAAGGATCCGAGTGTTCTGCGTCGTTCTTGCTGGCGAGA
>NW_024435304.1:0-1406 GCF_017639785.1 Mesocricetus auratus | reverse complement strand
TCTCAATTTTTTTTAATTCATGTGCTATCACTGTTTTACAATACAAAACTGAAGTTTGGTGCTTGGATTATTCTTCAATCATAATATTAATTTGTTTTTGGATTTTCATGCTCATCTTGCCATGTCCTGCTACATGAGGAATATCTTTCTATCAATAGATCATGGGGTTCTTTAAAACTATTGTAATTTCCCCAAGATTTCAGTAGCTTATACTGTCAAGGAACAAAGAAAGCATGCCTGTGCAAGGTAATGGGGATGAACACAAAGAAGGCCATTTGGGCTCCATCACAGAACTATATAGCAACTATTTTTTTCTCTTTGTTTGATTTTTTTATTTTATCGATTTTTATTTTAATTTTAAATAGCTTGTTTTACATGTCAATCCCAGTTCCCTCTTCCTCCCCTCCTCCCGCATTCCCCTTCCCCCCCTCCCTCCCACCCTATTGCCAAATCCTTCAACATAGGGGATATCTAGAGTCTGTCATTTTACTCTGGGTAGGGTCCAGGCACTCCCCTAAGAGTCCAGGCTGAGAGAGCATCCCTCTTTGTGCTATAGGCACACGAAGACTGTTTGTATACCAGGGATAGACACTGATCAACAGCTCAGGGCCCCATAGGTTGCCCAGGCCTTCTCGCTGACACTCACATTTGGGGGGTCCAAATCAGTCCCATGCTGGTCTCCCCACTGTCAGTCTGGGGCCCAAGAGCTCTCCCCTGTTCAGATCAGCTGTCTCTTTTGGTTTTGCCAGCCCATTCTTTGCCAATTTGCTCATCACTCCTCTCTCTCTCTGTCACTGGGTTCCTTGGAGCCTTCATCCTGTGACTGATGGAAGCAGAGGCAAACACACAATTAATCAGCCCTCAATTTTATTATTTCCTGGTGTCTATTCCTCCTGGGGGAGTTTGCTTCTTTGTGTTCTAGAGCGTTCAGCTGTGCTGTTAATTCTCTAGTATAACTATTCTCCAGTTTCTTCATGTGGGCATTTAGTGCTATGAACTTCCCCCGTAGCACTGCTTTCAAAGTATCCCATAGGTTTGAGTATGTTGTGTCTTCATTCTCATTGAATTCTAGGAAGTCTTTAATTTTTTATTTCTTCTTTGACCCAGAAGTAGTGCAATAGCACATTATTCAATTTCCTTGAGTTTGTAGGGCTCCTGCAGTTTGTGTTGCTGTTGAACTCTAACTTTAAAGCATGTTGGTCTGATAAGATACATGGAGATATTCCAATTTTTTTGTACATGTTGAGGTTTGCTATGTTGCCAATTATGTGTTCAATTTTTGAGAAGCTTCCATGTGGCACTGAGAAGACCTTTGCCTTACAGAAGCTTCTCAGTTTCAGGAGGTCCCATTTATTAATTGTTGATCTCACTGTCTGTGCTATTTTATGTTATGTTAAGGAAGCAGT
>NW_024435303.1:0-2311 GCF_017639785.1 Mesocricetus auratus | reverse complement strand
TTGGTTTTGGGTTTTCAAGACCCGATTTCTCTGTATTGTTTTGGAGGCTGTCCTAGAACTCCCTCTATAGGCCAGGCTGCCCTGGAACTCACAGAGATCCCCCTACCTCTGCCTCCCGATTGCTGCGATTAAAGGTGTGTGTCACGAACGCCCGGCTTTATTTTTTTACGAGACAGGGTTTCTCTGTATTGTTTAGGAGGCCGAACCAGCCTGGCCTTGAACACACAGAGATCTGCCTACCTCTGCCTCCCGAGCGCTGGGATTAAAGGTGCTCCACCACCTCCCAGGCTAATGAAAGTTTATGCTGCAGAGGATGTGGAGAAACAGAAACACTCCTCGACCTCAGATGGAAATTCCAACTTTTGCAGCCACATTGGGAATGGGAATGGAGAATCATCAGAAAAATGGAAATCACCCTACCACATGATCCAGTAATTACATTCTTAGGCCTATAGCTAAAAAGAAGTACACTGATACAATAAGGACATCTGCTCAACTATGTTTATAGCAACATTATTTGTAATATCTAGAACCTGGAAGCAACCTAGATTCTCCTCAACTAAGAGTGGATAGCTCTGAACCATGCTGAAGAAAAGGAACTTATTCTGCAGCTGTGAATAAGCTAGAAAATGCTGTCCCATGGATCACCTCTTGCAGGATAATAGTGAAGACCAGCTGACACTCAGACATCCTATTCCTTAGAGAGAGATAAGAGAACTGATATCCACACAGTGGGAGCCTCAATATTGGTTTCCAAACCTGCTATCTAAAGCCTCATCTCTCAGACATTTGCTGCTCATCCTTCAGTGTGTCGGGATTGAAAGAGATGAAGTAGTGTATAGGCCTGGCACTGTCCCTTGACTTCTAGAATTGGGTATTTCTAAGATAGTTAACCTTGTAAAGCATGGCCTGCCACTGTAATATAACATCTGAAAGAACACAGTTATCCACATAACTCATTTATACAGGGATCAACCAGGTTCACTTCTGAAGCAATGGTTGAGATATCTGGAGAATTTAGAATACAGTCTGAATATGGTGTTAGCGGTTTATTTAATGATGATCAGTAAATTTAAAAGTTTTAAATGGAGCTATGGGAAAGCTCTAGTGCAAATGACACCTAACAGTCTGACCTCTTGTGCCCTTTGACTGCCCTTCTCTTGCTTATATGAATAGTGTAATTTAAGCTGGCTGTGGCACCTTTCCTAAGAGCATGTGCATTCTCATGGGTAGTTCCTGATCAAGTAATTTGTTTTCTGCAGCTCTTGATGAAGCACTGTATCAATGAAATACTAGTTACCCTCCCCATGACTCTGACACATTTGATTTTTCCCAAAATGCCTTACCATATCTGTGTCTGGCCTCTCACTAGCCATTCATCTTTCCTTATGTAGAGTGCAGTAATGGAACATCCCTCTTCCTGTGAATGTTTGCTTTTGTGCCTGAGGGTTCACATGGAGAATCCCAGTCCTTATCATCTCCAGTCTTACATGTCACTACTTGATCACACATTTGCTAAGATCACAATGACTATAAAGCATTCTGCTGATGATTTGTGGAATTGCCCTCAACAAATCTGGTACTATTCTTTGTTCTCACAAGACAACCACAATTTCCCACCACAACCACATATTGTAACACCCATTGTGGCTTCTCCATAATATGCTTGTTCACATCAGCAGACTAATCTTTCCTTCCCACCATTCTGACCTGATTCCCTACCAACCATCTTTTTTATGTTATTTATTAAAGATCACAAGAAGAGATGAACCATTTCCTGGCCTTTGTTTGGAATTTAGTGTTCAAGTTGCCACACATGAAGTAGTGAAAATATTTAAATGAAGCCCAGAGATATCACTTGCTTTGTAAGGATGAGGTATTAGTTCTTACTTTTGCTTCTGGGAAGGCTCCAGGGCCACATAGCTTCTGGGGAACTGGAGAACAGTTAGTCAGTAGATAGTTCAGTGCCGCTGACTCTGACCCTAACAGTTCCTTCCCTAGAGATTCTATTGTATTCTGGATAGCTCTTTGTGTTGTCTGTTATGTCAACAGTATTGTGGCAACAACAAACACCTGTGGATTATTTGGTCAGTGCCCATAAGCATGTTGGGAAGACTGAGGAGGCTGCTTGAGAGAGAGAATGGAGCACATGGAGGGTTAGGCAAAATGAAGCTGGTGCTGGTTCTCACTGCAGAACACTGAGGAATAAATGGTACTGGGGAAGGCACAGTGAATCAAAAGCAGGGCATTGGGAGTTCCCTGGGTGAGGTGATTTAAAGCTGGACCTTCTGATTTTGTTGCTAGGAAGCAA
>NW_024435302.1:0-11382 GCF_017639785.1 Mesocricetus auratus | reverse complement strand
GTATGAATCTATGTGTTCAACTTCATGAAAACAAACTATACGACACTGTGTGAGAATCTCTTTGCTTAACTTCATGAAAACTAACGGTACAACACTGTGTGAGAATCTTCGTGTTTAACTTCAAGAAAACTAACGATACAACACTGTGTATGAATCTATGTGCTTAACTTCATGAAAACTAACTATACAACACTGTGTGAGAATCTCTGTGCTTAACTTCATGAAAACTAACGGTACAACTTGTGTGAGAATCTCCGTGATTATCTTCATGAAAACTAACTATACAACACTCTGTGAAAATCACCGTGCTTAACTTCATGAAAATTAACGATACAACACTGTCTTTGATACTATGTGCTCAACTTAATGAAAACTACCGATACAACACTGTTTGTGAATCTCCGTGCTTACCTTCATGAAAACTAACGATACAAGACTGTGTGTGAAACTAAGTGCTGAACTTCACAAAAACTAAAGATAGAACACTGTGTGTGAAACTATGTGCTCAACTTCATGAAAACTAACGATACAACACTGTGTGTGAATCTCCGTGCTTAACTTCATGAAAACTAACGATACAACACTGTTTATGAATCTATGTGCTCAACTTCATGAAACCTAACTATACGTCACTGTGTGAGAATCACTGTGCTTAACTTCATGAAAACTAACGGCACAACACTGTGTGTGAAACTATGTGCTGGAATTCACGAAATCTAACAATAGAACACTGAGTGGGAAACTCTGTGCTTAACTTCATGAAACTAACAATACAACACTGTGTGAGAATCTCAGTGCTTAACCTCATGATAACTAACGATACAACGCTGTGTGTGATACTATGTGCTCAACTTCATGAAAACTAACGATACAACACTGTGTGAGAATCTCCCTACTTAACTTCATGAAAACTAACGATACAACACTGTGTGTGAAACTATGTGCTGAACTTCCTGAAATCTAACGATAGAACACTGGGTTTGAATCTCTGTGCATAACTTCATGAAAACTAACGATACAACACTGTGTGTGATACTATGTGCTCAACTTCATGAAAACTAACAATACAGCACTGTGTGAGAATCCCTCTGCTTAACTTCATGAAAACTAACGATACAACACAGTGTGTGAATCTCCGTGGTTAACTTCATGAAAACTAACTATACACCACTCTGTGAGAATCACCGTGCTTCACTTCATGAAAACTAACGATACAACACTGTGTGTGAATCTGTGTGCTCAACTTCATGAAAACTAACGATACAACACTGTGTGCGAATCTCCGTGCTTTACTTTTTGAAAACTAACGATACAACATTGTGTTTGATACTATTTGTTTACCTTCATGAAACCTAACGATACAAGACTGTATGTGAAACTATGAGCTGAACTTCACAAAAACTAACGATACAACACTGTGTGTGAATCTCCGTGTTTAACTTCATGAAAACTAATGATACAACACTGTGAGTGATACTATGTGCTCAATTTCATGAAAACTAACGATACAACACTGTGTGAGAATCCCCCTAATTAACTTCATGAAAACTAACGATACAACACTGTGTGTGAAACTATGTGCTGAACTTCACGAAATCTAACGATAGAACACTGGGTTTGAATCTCTGTGCATAACTTCATGAAAACTAACGATACAACACTGTGTGTGATACTATGTGCTCAACTTCATGAAAACTAACAATACAGCACAGTGTGAGAATCCCTCTGCTTAACTTCATGAAAACTAACGATACAACACTGTGTGTGAATCTCCGTGCTTAACTTCATGAAAACTAACTATACAACACTCTGTGAGAATCACCGTGCTTCACTTCATGAAAACTAATGATACAACACTGTGTGTGAATCTGTGTGCTCAACTTCATGAAAACTAACGATACAACACTGTGTGTGATACTATTTGCTCAATTTCATGAAAACTAACGATACAACACTGTGTGTGAAGTTGTGTGCTCAACTTCATGATAACTAACGATACAACACTGTGTGCGAATCTCCGTGCTTAACTTCTTATAAACTAACGATACAACACCGTGTGAATCTCCGTACTTACCTTCATGAAAACTAACAATACAAGACTGTATGTGAAACTATGTGCTGAACTTCACAAAACCTAACGATATAACACTGTGTGTGAATCTCCGTGCTTAACTTCATGAAAACTAACGATACAACACTGTGTATGAATCTATGTGCTCAACTTCAGGAAAACTAACTATACAACACTGTGTGTGAATCTGTGTGCTCAACTTCATGAAAACTAACGATACAACACTCTGTGTGATACTATGTGCTCAACTTCATGAAACTAACGATACAACACTGTGTGTGAAACTATGTGCTCAACTTCATGAACACTAACGATACAACATTGTGTGGGAATCTCTGTGCTTAACTTCATGTAAACTAACGATACGACACTGTGTGATAATCTCCCTGCTTAACTTCATGAAAACTAACGATACAACAATGTGTGTGAAACTATTTGCTCAACTTCATGAAAACTAACGATAACGCTGTGTGTGAAACTGTGTGCTTAACTTCATGAAAACTAACGATACAACACTGTGTGCGAATCTCCGTGCTTAACTTCTTGAACACTAACGATACAACACCGTGTGTGAATCTCCGTGCTTCCCTTCATGAAAACTAACGATACAAAACTATATGTGAAAATATGTGCTGAACTTCACAAAAACTAACGATACAACACTGTCTGTGAATCTCCGTGCTTAACTTCATGAAAACTAACGATACAACACTGTGTATGAATCTATGTGCTCAACTTCATGAAAACTAACTATACGATGCTGTGTGAGAATCTCTATGCTTAACTTCATGAAAACTAACGATACAACACTGTGTGTGAAATTATGTGCTCAACTTCATGAAAACTAACGATACAACACTGTGTATGAATCTATGTGCTCAACTTCATGAAAACTTACAATACGACACTGTGTGAGAATCTCTTTGCTTAACTTCATGAAAACTAACGGTACAAAACTGTGTGAGAATCTCCGTGCTTAACTTCAAGAAAACTAACGATACAACACTGTGTATGAATCTATGTGCTTAACTTCATGAAAACTAACTATACAACACTGTGTGAGAATCTCTGTGCTTAACTTCATGAAAACTAACGGTACAACACTGTGTGAGAATCTCCGTGATTATCTTCATGAAAACTAACTATACAACACTCTGTGATAATCACCGTGCTTAACTTCATGAAAACTAACGATACAACACTGTCTGTGATACTATGTGCTCAACTTAATGAAAACTAACGATACAACACTGTGTGTGAATCTCCGTGCTTACCTTCATGAAAACTAACGATACAAGACTGTGTGTGAAACTAAGTGCTGAACTTCACAAAAACTAACGATAGAACACTGTGTGTGAATCTATGTGCTCAACTTCATGAAAACTAACGATACAACACTGTGTGTGAATCTCCGTGCTTAACTTCATGAAAACTAACGATACAACACTGTGTATGAATCTATGTGCTCAACTTCATGAAAACTAACTATATGTCACTGTGTGAGAATCTCTGTGCTTAACTTCATGTAAACTAACGGCACAACACTGTGTGTGAAAATATGTGCTGGAATTCACGAAATCTAACAATAGAACACTGAGTGGGAAACTCTGTGCTTAACTTCATGAATCTAACGATACAACACTGTGTGAGAATCTCCCTACTTAACTTCATGAAAACGAACGATACAACATTGTGTGTGAAACTATGTGCTGAACTTCACGAAATCTAACGATAGAACACTGGGTTTGAATCTCTGTGCATAACTTCATGAAAACTAACGATACAACACTGTGTGTGATACTATGTGCTCAACTTCATGAAAACTAACAATACAGAACTGTGTGAGAATCCCTCTGCTTAACTTCATGAAAACTAACGATACAACACTGTGTGTGAATCTCCGTGCTTAACTTCATGAAAACTAACTATACACCACTCTGTGAGAATCACCGTGCTTCACTTCATGAAAACTAACGATACAACACTGTGTGTGAATCTGTGTGCTCAACTTCATGAAAACTAACGATACAACACTGTGTGCGAACTCTGTGCTTTACTTTTTGAAAACTAACGATACAACATTGTGTGTGATACTATTTGCTCAACTTCATGAAACCTAACGATACAACACTGTGTGTTTATTTGTGTGCTCAACTTCATGAAAACTAACGATACAACACTGTGTGCGAATCTCCGTGCTTAACTTCTTGAACACTAACGATACACCACCGTGTGTGAATCTCCGTGCTTACCTTCATGAAAACTAACGATACAAGACTGTATGTGAAACTATGTGCTGAACTTCACAAAAACTAACGATACAACACTATGTGTGAATCTCCGTGCTTAACTTCATGAAAACTAACGATACAACACTGTGTATGAATCTATGTGCTCAACTTCATGAAAACTAAGTATACAATACTGTGTGAGAATCTCTATGCTTAACTTCATGAAAACTAACGATACAACACTGTGTGAGAATCTCCTTGCTTAACTTCATGAAAACTAACGATACATCACTGTGTGTGATACTATGTGCTCAACTTCATGAAACTAACGATACAACACTGTGTGTGAAACTATGTGCTCAACTTCATGAACACTAACTGTCCCGCGCTACCGTCTCACCAGCAAGAACGACGCAGAACACTCGGATCCTTCTGCAGTAAAGCTTTAGTGCATCTTGAGAGATAGATGATCAGCTTCTTAGAGGGAGACCCCAAGCTAAGTAACCCAGCCCCTTATATAAGCCTAGGAGCTCCGAGTGAGACGTGTAGAGCCGGGATTGGTGGTTTGCACATCACCCCAGATGACGCCACGGGAGAGGCATAGCTTAAATGGTTAACTACAACTGACAGCAGATGTCAGCGCCATCTTCTAACGGCAATAGCGATAGCGAGGGCAGCTCCTCACATCTCCCCCTATTCATTTATTTTTGAAGCAATAGGACACCCACAACTTTGGAGTGGAGATAGAGGTCAAATCCCCATGTGCAAATTCGGAACATGTACAAAGCTCCTCTCCAGGGTCTTATCCCCAGAGAGAGCCCTGACCAGTCCGATGTCGTTTTTCTGGGGGAAGGAGATCATGACATAGAACCTTCATGCAAGATGACTTATCTCCCAGGAGAAAGTCGTTATACCGCAGACCTCTCCTGTGCAGTGCTTAGCCTTGCAACTCCTTGGGCTGCTGAAGCCTACCCACTCTATCCCGTGCAATGAGACTAGCCTCGTGGGGTGCAAGAGCCGGGAGGCCAGCGACCTATTGCTTTAACATGGTTAACCAAATGTCAGGGGAGTCTCCGTGTTCTAAGGCAGCAAGTGCTTGTGCCACCACCACTTTGTCTCTTTTGTTTGGGCTCTGAGCTTACACACCATCCAAAGCATCAACACTATTCCACAGCAGAGAACTAGGCTAAATGATCCTACCCCCACCCATTCCTTAAAATAAGAAAATGCAGATGAAATCCAGGAGGAGAGGCCTTCCATCAGAGAAAGATCCAGATGCGTCGAATTCACTTGCAGGATCGCCATTCTCAACTCACGGAGTGTCTGCTCAAACTCAAAAGTCCAATTCTGTAATAAATGTTGAGACAGAGCTTGTGACAGGTTAGCTGCTCTTGTAAAATTCTCATATTGTACTGAAGTGACACAAAGGCCAGGCAACTTTTGTTCACATCCCAATTGGGGCATCTGCCACAATATATCCAATTGTTCCTGAACCAAATTAATCTGTTGGTTTACCAACATCAGGCCTCCTTGTATCTGAGAATTGGCAGTGGCCTGTTTATCTAGGACCATGGTCACAGTGGCCTATAGTTCATTAATGGTTTGAGTTGTCTGCACAGTGGCAGAAAGTGCAAGGGCCGAGGCGGTAACCGAAGCAGTAACCGCGGCGGTGGCTATCAGGCCCACAATAATAGCAGAGATCCCAAAAATCTCGCTTTTCCCTAAACAAACTCAAATTACTTGGCGTCTCAACAGGAACTGGAACAAATCGAGGCATGCGCATTACCAAAGCAAAAGGGTGCTTAATAGCATCCCAGCATAATGCATAAAAACAATTCTAAGCAGAGCAATTTATTTCTTTCTGATTCTTACCTAAGGTATCATTACTCACAACCCAAATAAAGGGCAGCTGAATAATTAGTTCTCTTAAAAGGGGTATACTTAACATTGGAGGAGGACCAATCAGATGATCCATAGCTCTGTCCCTCACTCAGACTGTTGCCTAATGCCCCTTTCCAATCAAAAGTAATCTGTCCCTTCTCACTATCATAGGAGAAAGATCAGTACAGCTTCCATTAATTCAAAAGGATTAGCATTAGATCTTTCTGGATCCATATGAATAAAATTATCCTTTAATGAAGAAATCACAGTAAAGCACAAGCTTCCTACCAATGACAAGGTTCTCTCATCCTGAAAACTCTGTATCTGAGGATCTAAAGGCAAAAAGGCAAGCCCCAACTCTCTATTAGTTGTGAAAAATCTAGGGAACACCTGGGCATTCTGCATCACTGGCATCGGTAGTGGGAAGGTAGACATGATGGCCCACCGTAACTCTCCCATCATACTAGGAACCATCATCCCGAGTAGGAGAGTCTTCATCACCCACTTGGCCTCCATCCTTCTTATTCTGGAGTTGTGAAGGAGCTCTTCGAGTGAGTCTTTCAGGGATCCACAGGGGGTTTTCTTCCTCCTGTGGAAAAACACACACAGCTCCCCTGGATCTTATAAGAATAGGATCTGGGCCTTTCCAGAGATCAGTCAAGACATCTTTCCATTTTACCATTTCTTTTGGCCTATCAGGCTCTAAACTGTGGCGATCGGCCGCAGTGTGGCCTTGGGCATCAGAGTTCAAGAAATTAAGGGTAAAAAGTGCCATGGATACAGCAACTCTTGGTACCGAGGGTAGAACATCCTCAATACTCCCCTTTTGTTTAATCAGATATGATTTGAGTGTACGATGGGCACGTTCCACAATGCCCTGTCCTTGAGGGTTATAAGGTAGGCCAGTTAGATGGGTAACATCCATTTGCCGACAAAACTGTCGGAATTTTTGAGAGGTATATGCTGGTCCATTGTCTGTTTTTAAAATTCTGGGTTTTCCCCAAGCACTCCAGGCCTCAAGGCAATGTTGAATCACATATGAGGCCTTTTCCCCTGTTAGGGGTGTGGCGAACATTACGCCAGAACAGGTGTCAACAGAAACATGAACATATTGAAGCCTTCCAAAAGAGGGAATATGAGTAACATCCATCTGCCACATCTGCAATGGTCTAATGCCACGTGGGTTTATTCCCATGTGGGGAGTAGGTAAGAATTCGCAGCAATTCTGGCATTGAGTAACAATTTCCCTAGCCTCTTTCCTGGATAGAGCAAAACGACGGCGCAAGGTCTCAGCCGTCACATGAAAGCGCTTATGGAATTCTTTTGCTGCTTGTGCATGGGTAGACAAGGCAGCGGCCACCAGCTTTGTAGCCTTGTCCGCTAAGTCATTCCCTAAGGACATGGGAGTCCAGAATGTGCTCGGACATGGGTAATGAAAACAGGAAATCTCCTATTTAACAAGGCAGCTTGTATCTTTTGAAAGATGTTAGCAACTCTGCTGGAGGATCTTATTATTCCAGCTATCTCAAGGAGATTAACTGCATTAACCACATAAGAGGAATCTGATACAATATTGAGGGGTCCTGGAAAAGCCTCAAGAACCTCCAGTACTATCAGACATTCTACAACTTGAGGTGAAGTTTCATTATATTGTTTAGATATAACCCTATCCTTGACCACATAAGCTCCCATACCAGTTTTTGATCCATCAGTGTACACCACAGTCCCATCTGGGAGTGGGTCTTTAGCTGTCACTTGTGGAAACACTATAGCCTGGTTTAGGGCAAACTGTAAAATTGGATGCTTTGGAAAATGATTATCAATTTGTCCTGAAAAGGAAGTAACTAAAACTGCCCAATCACTAGATGTGGCTGCCAAGGTCTGAACTTGTGCAGCAGTATAAGGCACAATCAAGGAATCAGGATCCCTGCCAAAATGCGTAACAGCTGCTTTTATTCCGCGAAGCGCGAGGCTGTGCAACAGCATCAGGGTACCAGTCAATAATCTTAGCAGGGGAAGCATTTGGATGAATCCAAAGTAATGGTCCATGTTGCCACAGGACTGCAGTTGGCAATTGAGCTGTCTTAAAAACACACAGATTAAAAGGTAGTGACTCCTCAATACGTTGTAATTGTGCTTCCTGTAAGTCCTCTTCCACCATCTGTAAGGCTCGGTGGGCGGCAGGGGTAAATTTTCTGGGTGAGGAGATATGAGGCTCACCCTCCAGGAGATCGAAGAGGGGTTTTAGATCAGCAGATGGAATTTTTAAAAAGGGCCTCAGCCAATTTATATCTCCCAGAAGTTTCTGAAAATCATTTAATGTTTGTAAGTGGTCTTTGCGAATTTCTATTTTCTGAGGAACTATATTTTTGGGAGTAATCATTGAGCCCAAAAAGAGGCCTGTATCTGCAATTTGAACCTTTTCTGAGGCAATCTCTAATCCCCACTGTTTTAATTCAGCCACCAGCATGGGAAAAGCCTTTTGTAAAACATCTAACTCTTTGTGACAAATAAGAATATCGTCCATATAATGGATAACGATTAAAGATGTAAATTGCTTCCTAATTGGCTCCAAAGCCTCCTGCACATACAGCTGACATATTGTTGGGCTATTGGCCATGCCTTGCGGCAGTACCTTCCACTGAAATCTCTTGTCTGGTTCCATGTGATTAAGAGAAGGGATAGTGAAGGCAAACCTTGGTCTATCCCGTGGGTAAAGTGGAATAGAGAAGAAACAATCCTTAATATCTATTATAATAAGCTTCCAATCTTGAGGAAGAGCAGAAAGCAAAGGAAGGCCTCTTTGAACAGGGCCAAAAAGATGCATCTGATTGTTAATGGCCCGCAGGTCATGGAGTAATCTCCACTTCCCAGATTTCTTCTTAATAACAAAAATTGGTGTATTCCATGGGGAGGTAGAAGGCTCTAGATGCCCCAGCCGTTCCTGTTCTTGCACTAATCTTGTGACAGCCTCTAATTTTTCAGAGGATAGAGGCCATTGAGAGACCCATAACGGCTCCTCTGTTTTCCATGGTATGGGTCGTGAAGCCTCAACGGCCCCTAAATAAAACCCAGTCCTTTTCTACCCCGATTTCCGTGTTGCGTAATGGGTGTTATTCTGCCTTGTTCTTGCCTACCCAAGCCTCTACCCTTTGTATACCCCATCTTTGCCATAATGGCTGATGCCTGGGGGGAGTATTCATTAGTTAGGGTCATGCCCATGGCTTGTAACACATCCCGTCCCCATAAATTTACAGGGAGTGGCAACACATAGGGGTAAAACATCCCTGTTTGCCCTCAGCATTCCGCCAGGTTAAGGCTGAGGCACTGATGGCAGGAGAGGACTGGTATCCAAGACCTTGTAGAGAATGAGATGAAACAACAGTGGGCCAAGACTTCGGCCACCAATGGAGTGAAATTATTCTTTTGTCTGCTCCCGTATCCATTATCCCTTCAAATTCTTTTCCATTAATTAACAATTTTATTGTAGGTCTCTCATTTAGGGGTATAGCCAGATAGGCTGAATCACTTCCAGAAGATCCCATAGCCCTTTTTTGTAAAGTGTAGGTTTCTCCATCCCCGAGGGAGGGCAGCAACACCAGTTGTGCAATTCTATCTCCCTGCTTTATAGAAAATACACCCCGAGGGCTAGAACAGAGAACTTGAATCTCCTCTTTATGATACGGGTCAACAATCCCAGGGTATATAATGAGTCCCTGTAAAGTTAAGGAGCCACGGCCCAGAATAAGCCCAATGGTGGCAGGGGGCAAAGGTCCAGGGGAATGGACTGGGACCGGTTGAACATTCATTTGGGGCATGAGTAAGAAGTCGGAGGCGGCACGCAAGTCCATTCCGGGGGTTCCTCGCAAGCCTCTACTTCCTCTTGATTGCTTTTCTGAAATTGGTTCCCATATTTCTGAGGGCCCTGGGACCACGGGCCCCATGACCCGTTTTTTGATTGGGGTTCCTTGGGTTCTTCAATAGGGGGCAGAAGCCTCCCTTTTACATCCCGGACTGACCTGCATTCGCTAGCCCTATGATAACCTTTACCACAACGATGGCAAAGCTTCGATTCTCTTGTTCTTTCAGGGGCTTGACAATCTTTCTTAAGGTGCCCCATTCTCCCACAATTAAAACAAGCTTTTCGACTAGATAAATCTCTACGCCTGTGCGTTTGTAAAATGGCGGCAGCTAGTCCTGCATTGGTTAGGGGTCCCCCAGCTCCCTGCACACTCTGAGCCAATCTTGTAAACCTTTGCTTTTGCGAGGGCGATAGCCGCTCGACATTCCTGGGTTGCTTGTTCATAGACAAGTTGCTCAATCAGGGGCATAGCTTGTTCTGAATCACCAAAGATGCGACTGGCGGCCTCTGTCATTCTGGCCACAAAGTCTGAAAATGGCTCTTGGGGTCCTTGGACAATCTTTGTAAGGTGTCCACTGGACTCTCCCCTTTTTGTGAGGGCCTTCCATGCTTTAATAGCGGCGGCCGACACCTGACCATAGACACCCCAGATGTAGTTGGTTTGATTAAGGGAATGTTGACCCTGACCTGTCAGCATTTCAAATGTCCACTGCCTCTGATTCTCATCTTCAGCTGTGGCATTAACTCTAGCTTGCACCTGGGCTGCATCATACCAGAGAGCCTTCCATTCCATGTATTGTCCCATGTTGGGAAGCACTGCTTTCACTGTCGTCTGCCAGTCAGTGGGAGTCATGGCAAAATTAGCAAGCCTTTCCACCTGTAATGTGGTAAAGTTAGCATTGACCCCATAATTACGAACGGATTTGGCCAATTCTTTGATTTGATTGTAATCTACAGGGGTATGTACTCTTCCGCCTTCCGCATTCTCGAATACTGGAAAAGCTACTTGTATTTTTCTCCGTTCCTCTAAAGGTAAAAAGGAGTCAGTACCATTATTCAGCCGAAGCTCATACTGCGGAGGCGCTGAGGGGCGTGAGCCCGCCGGATTTATAGGTGGTGGCCTCACATTCATTTTTGTTTTCAGTGGCCGGTGTCTATCAGGGTGATATCTTTCTTCCTCATACCGTGCCACCTCCTCCTCTAGATCACCTTCTTCGCTAGAATACAGAGTGTCAGAATCAGAATTATCTAGCTCCAAGGCTTCTAGCTCTACTGTAGGGTATAGACTAGATTCTGGCTTTTTCTTTTTCTTAGATTTGTTAGGGGGTGAATGATCA
>NW_024435301.1:0-23176 GCF_017639785.1 Mesocricetus auratus | reverse complement strand
CGTTTGTAACTTCTTGAAAACTAACTATTCAACACTCTATGAGTACCTACCAGGGTAACTTCTTGAAAACTAACTATCCAGAATGGTGTGGGAATCTACATGCATAACTTCATGAAAAATAAAGATACAACATTACGTGAGAATCTATACGCATAACTTCTTGAGAACAAAAGATCCATCACTGTGTGAGAAAATACTTGCTTAACTACTTGAATATTAAGCAACTCTCTACGTGAAACTACATGAGTAATTCGTTGAAAACAAACGATACAACAATGTCACAAACCTAAATGTGTAACACACTGAAAGGAAATGATAAAACACTGTCTGAGATACTACATTCATAACTTCTTTAAAACTAATGATAGAAACCTGTGTGAGAATCTATTTGTGTAACTCCTTGAATACTAACGATAAAACACTGCGTGTATCTACATGCATAACTTCTTGAAAACAATTATCCAATGCTGTTTGAGAAACTACATGAGTAACTTCTTGAAAACTAACTGTAAAAACTCTTTGAGACCCTACGTGGGTAACTTCTTGAAAACTCTCGTTCAAATCCCGTGTGAAAAACTACATACATTATTTCTTGAAAACTATCTACACAACACATTGGGAAACTACAAGTGTAACTCATTAAAATAAATGATACAAGACTGTGTGAGAATCTATACTAGTAAGTTCTTTAAAACTAATGATACAACACTGGGTGAGAAACTACATGTATAACAACTTGAAAACTAACGATCCAACACTGCGTGAGAAACTACAAGTGAAACTTATTGAATGCCAATGATAAAACACTGTGTGAGAAACAACACGTGCAACTTATTGAAAACTAAGCATCCAACACTCTATGAGAAACTACACATGTGTCTTATTGAAAACTAACGAAACAACCAAGTTTTAGAAACTACTCGTGTAACTTATTGAAAACTAACAATACAACACTGTGTGAGAGTCTACATGCATAACTTCTTGAAAATTAATGATACAACACTCTGTAAAAGTCTATACATGTAACTTCTTGAAATCTAATGATACAATATTTTGTGAGAAGCTATATGCCCTACTTCTTGAAAATTAATGATAGAACTCTGTGTGAAACTATATGAGTAACTTCTTGAAAATTATCTATACAGCACTCTGTGAGAACCTACGTGTGTAACAACTTGAAAACTATCGACCCAACATTCTGTGAGAAATTACATGGATAAATTCTTGAAAACTCAATATACAATTCTCTATGAGAAACAAAATGTTTAACTCATTGAAAACAAACGATACAATACAGTGTTAGAAAGTACATGCGTAACTTTTTGAAAACTATCGATACAAAACTGTGTGAGGATCTAAACGCAAACCTACTTGACAACTAATGATACAACACTGTGTGAAAATATAAACGTGTAAGCTATTGAAAACTAATGAAACCGCACTGTGGGAGAAACTACATGTGTAGTTTCTTGGAAACTTATGATACAACAATGTGTGATAAACTATTGTGTAACTGCTTCAAAATAAATGATACAACACTGTGTGAGAATGTATATGTGTAACTTCTTGAAAAATATAAATACAACACTGTGTGAGATACTGTACATGTTACTTCTTGAAAACTAATGATACAACTCTGTGTGAGAAACTATATGCGTAATTTCTTGAAAACTAAGTGTAACTTATTGAAAACTAAATATGCAACACTGTGGGAGAATGTACATGTGTAACTTCTTGAAAACTAACAATACAACAATGTGTGAGAAACTACATGTGTAACTTCTTGAAACTAATGATACAACACTGTATGAGAATCTAGACGTGTACCTTCTTGAATACTAACGATACAACACTGTGGCGGAAACTATACGCAATATTCTTGAAAACTAACCATACAAATCTGTGTGAGAAACTACATGCATAAATTCTTGAACTCTAATGATACAACTCTCTGTGAGAATCTATATGCATAACTACCTGAAAACTAATGATCTAACAGTGTGTGAGAAACTACATGTGTAATTTCTTGAAGACTAACTATATAACTCTCTATGAGAAACTACAGACATAAATTATGGAAAACAAATGATACAACACTGTGTGAGAAACTACATGGGTAACTTCTTGAAAACTAACGATACAACAACGTGTGAGAATCTACATGTATAACTTATTGCAATCTACTGATACCACCCTGTTACAATTGCAGATTCTCACACAGTGTTGTATTGTTAGTTTTCAGTTAATTATGCATGTAGGTTTTCACACAGTGTTGTACCGTTAATTTTCAACAAGTTATGCTTATAGATTCTCATACAGTGTTGTGTCGTTAATTTTCAAGTAGTTAAACACGCAGTTTCTCACACAGTTTGTACCGTTTGTTTTCAATAAGTTACACTTGTAGATTCTCACACAGGGTTGGATCGTTAATATTCAATGAGATACATGGGAAGATTCTCTCACAGTGTTTTATCGTTAGTTTTCAAGAAGTGACTAATGTAGCTTCTCACACTGAGTCATTTCATTAGTTTTCAAGAAGTTGTGTGTGTCTTTTCGAACTCAGTGTTGTTTCGTTAGTTTTCAAGAAGTTACAAATATAGATTCTCACCAGTGTTTTCTTGCTAATTTTCAATAAGATAACCGTGTAGATTCTCCCACTGTGTTGTACCATTAAATTTCCAGAAGTTATGCATATAGATTCTAACACAATGTTGTATTGATAGTTTTCAAGAAGTAACAAAGACAGAGTCTCACACAGTGTTGTATCGTTAGTTTTCAAGAAGATATGCACTTTCTCATAGTGTTATATAGTTAATTTTCTAGAAGTTACCCATGTAGTTTCTCACACAATGTTGTATTGTTGGTTTTCAAGAAGTTAATCATATAGATTCTCATACAGTGATCTATTGTTAATTTTCAAGAAGTTACACATGTAAGTTCTCAACCCTAACCATTACCCTAATCCTAGCCCTAACTCTAAACTTAACCTGAACCGTAACCCTAACCATAAACCTAACCCTAATCTGAACTGTAACCCTAACCCTCACCATAACCCTAACCCTAACCATAACCATAAATCTAACCCTAACACTAACCATAACTCTAACCCTAACCCTAGCCCTAACCATAACCATACTATCTAGGTTTCAAGTAGTTACACATGGGGTTTTGCAAAGAGTTTTGTGCAGTTAGTTTTCAATAAGTTATGTGCATAGATTCTCACACAGTATTGGGTCATTACTGTTTATGGAGTTACGCATGAAATTTCTCATAGAGATTTATATAGTTAGTATTCAAGAAGTTACGTTTGTAGATTCTCACACAGTGTTGTATCGTTAGTTTTCAAGAAATGACTAATATAGTTGCTCACAAAGAGTTATTTCCTTAGTTTTCAAGAAGTTAGGCGTGTCGTTTGGAACTCAGTGTAGTATCATTCGTTTCCAAGAAGTTACGAATATAGATGCTCACACAGAGTTATATCGTTAGTTGTCAAGTAGTTACACAAGTAGTTTCTCACACAGTGTTTTATCAATAGTTTTCAAGAAGTTAGACTTACAGATTCTCACACGATGTTGTATCTTTGGATTTCAAGAAGTTACATATATACATTCTCATACAGGGCTGTATCATTAGGTTTCAATAAGTTACGAATATAGATTCTCACACCATGTTGTATCTTTTTTTTCAAGATGTTACTCACGTAGTTACCCACAAAGTGTTGTTTCCTTTGTTTTCAATAAATTACATGTATAGATGTGCAGGCAGCTTTGTATCGTTAGTTCTCAAGAAGTTACACATGTAGTTTCATATCGTTAGTTTTCAAGAAGTTACACATGTAGATACTCACATAGAGTGTTATCATTCGTTTTCAATAAGTTAAAAGTGTAGATTCTCACACAATGTTGTATCCTTAATTTTCAATAAGTTCAACGTGTAGATTCCCAAATAATTTTCTATTATTATTTTCCCAGAAGTTACTAATGTAGTTTCTCACACAGAGTCATATAGTTACTTTTCAAGAAGTTATGCATTCAGTTTAGAACTCAGAGTTGCACCTTTAGATTTCAAGAAGATTCATAGATAGATTCTCACACAGTGCTGTATAGTTAGTTTTCAATAAGTTAGGCACATAGATACTCACAAAGTGTTGTATAGTTTATTTTTAAGAAATTACACATGTAGATTCTCTCACAGTGTTTTATTGTTGGTTGAAAGATGTTATGCATGTAGTTTCTCAGTGTTGTGTCGTTAATTTTTATAAGTTACACGTGGAGATTCTCACACTGTTGTGTCATTAGTTTTCAAGAACGTCTATATTATATTCTCACTCAGTGTTGTATCATTAGTTTTCAAGAAGATACATGTGGGGATTCTCAAACAGTGATGTAATGGTAGTTTTCAAGAAGTTGTGAATATAGATTCTCACACAATGTTGTATCATTTGTTTTCAAGATGTTATTCACCTAGTTTCCTACAAAGTGTGGTTTCCTTTGTTTTCAATAAGTTACACATATAGATGTTTGGGCAGCTTTGTATCATTAGATTTCAAGAAGTTACCCATGTAGTTTCTCAAACAGTGTTGTATCATTAGTTTTCAAGAAGTTACACAGGTAGATACTCTTTTTTTTTGGTTTTTCGAGACAGGGTTTCTCTGTATTGTTTTGGAGGCTATCGTTCCAGCCCAGCCTCGAACTCACAGAGATCCGCCTGCCTCTGCCTCCCGAGTGCTGGTATTAAAGGCGTGTGCCACCACCGCCTGGCCCGTAGATTCTCAAATAATGTTGTATCTTTAATTTTCAATAAGTTAAACGTGTAGATTCTCTGACAGTCTTGTATCCTTAGTGATCAAGGACTTACATATATAGATTCTCACTCAGTGTCGTTTCGTTAGTTTTGAAGTAGTTACACTTGTAGTTGCTGACACAATATTGTATCATTAGTTTTCAATATGGTACACGTATAAATTCTCAACCAGTGTTGTTTCCCTAATTTTCAATAAGTTACACATGTAGATTCTCAGAGAGGGTTGTATTAATAGTTTTGAAAGAGTAACCCATTAAATTCTAAAGAGAGGTTGCATCCTTAGTATTCAAGAAGTTGTGCTTATAGATTCTCCCACAATTTTGTATCATTTTTTTCAATCCGTTATACGTGACGATTCTCATACAGTGTTGTAATGTTAATTTTCAATAAGATACACGCGTAGATTCTTAGACTGTGTTGTATCATTAATTTTTCACGCAGTTGCAGATGTAGTTTCTCACACAGTATTGTATGTTAGTTAACAATAAGTTACACAAGTAGATTCTCAGATAGTGTTGTATCGTTAATTTTCAATAAGATACACGTGTAGATTCTCAGACAGTGTTGTATCGTTAATTTTCAAGAAGTTACTCATGTAGTTTCCCATACAGTGTTGTAATGTTACTTTTCAAGAAGTTACAAGTGTAGATTCTCAAGACGGTATTGTATACATTCATTTCAAGAAGTTATGATTATAGATTCTCACACAGTGTTGTATCATTAGTTTTAAATATGTTAAACGTGTAGATTCTCACACAGTACTGTATCATTAGTTTTCAACACGTTACATGTATATATTCTCTCATAGTGTTGCATCTTTAATTTTCAGTGAGTTATACCTGTAGTTTCTCACAGAGAGTTGTATGGCTAGTTTTCCAATAGTTACACATGTAGATTCTCACCCAGTGTTGTATCTTTAATTTTTTATAAATTACACGTGAAGATTCTCAGTATTGTAATAATGTAGTTTCTCACAGAGTTATTTCATTAGTTTTCAAGAAGTGCAATTAGTTTAGAACCCAAAGTTGTATCTTATTCAAGATGTTATGCCTATAGATTCTCACACAGTGTTGTATCATTAGTTTTCAATATATTACACGTGTAGATTCTCAAACAGTGTGGTGTCCTCTATTTTCAGGAAGTTACACATATAGATTCAAACACATTGTTGTATAGTTACTTTTCAATAAGATACACATGTACATTCTCAGCCAGTGTTTTATCGTTAGTTTTCAAGTAGTTACACATGTTGTTTTTCACACAGTGTTGCATTATTTTCAATAAGTTACTCGAGTAGTTTCTCACACAGTGTTGTATCGTTAGTTTTTAAATAGGTACACGTGAAGATTCTCAGTATTGTATCATTAGATTTCCAGAAGTTACTAATGTAGCTTCTCACAAAGCTATTTTGTTAGTTTCAAGAAGTTATGCATTAAATATATTATCCAGAGTTGTATTGTTAGATTTCAAGATGTTACGTAGGTAGATTCTCACACTGTGCTGTATTGTTAGTTTTCATAAACGTAGGTATACAGATTCTCATACAGAGTTGTATCGTTTGTTTTCCAAAAGATAGGCATTCAATTCTCACACAGTGTTGTATCATTAGTTTTCAATACATTACACGTGTAGATTCTCAGACAGTGTTGAGTCATTTATTTTCAAGAAGTTACACATATAGATTCAAACACACTGTCGTATCGTTAGTTTTCAAGTAGTTACACAGTTAAATTCTCACACAGTTTTGTATCATTAGTTTTCAAGAACTACACATGTAGATTCTCCGACAGTGTTTTCTCGTTAATTTTCAATATTACACATGTAGATTCTCAAACTGTGTTGTATCGTTAATTTTCAATAAGTTACAATATGTCATGCTGTATCGTTAGTTTTCAATAAGTTACAAATATAGATTGTCACATAATGTTGTATCATTTGTTTTCAAGATGTTACTGAAGTAGTTTCCCACAAAGTTTTGTTTCCTTTGTTTTCAATCAGTTACACATAAAGATGTGCAGGCAGCTTTGCATTATTAGTTTTCAAGAAGTTACACATTTAGTTTCTCAAACTGTGTTGTGTCATTATTTTTCCAGAAGTTACACATGTAGTTTCTCATACAGTGTTTTATTTTTGGTTTTCAAGAAGTTACACTTATAGTTTCTCAGACAGTGTTGAGTCCTTTATATTCAAGACATTATGCAGATAGTTTCTCACACAGTGTTGTATTGTTAGTTTTCAAGAAGTTACACATGTAGTTTCTCACACAGTGTTTTATCGTTATTTTTCAAGAAGTTATGCTTATAGATTCTGAAAAAGTGTTGTATCATTAATATTCAGGAAATCACGCATATAGATTCACAAGAAGCGTTGTATCTTTATTTTTCAAGAAGTTACTCATGTGGTTTCTCAAACGGTGTAGTATCAGTAGTTTTCAAGAAGTTACTCTTATAGATTCTCACAGAGTGTTATATCATTTGTATTCCTGAAGATACACCAAAAGATTCTCACACAATGTTGTATTGTTAGTTTTCCAGTAGTTACACCAAAATATTCTCATGAAATGTTGTATCGATAATTTTCTATAAGTTACACATATAGTCTCATAAACAGTTTTGTATCATTAGTTTTCAAGAAGATATACTCAGATTCTCACACAGTGTTATTACACTCGTTTTCTAGAAATTACACCAAAAGTTTCTCACTCAGTTTTGTGTCATTAGTTTTCAAAAAGTTACGCTTATAGATACAATGTTTTATTTCAATAATATACACATGCAGATTCTCACACAGTGCTGTTTCTTTTGTTTTCGAGAAGTTACATGAAAGGATTCTCACAAAGTGTTGTATCATTACTTTTCCAGAAGTTACACATGTAGATTCTCAAAGAGTGTTGCATAAGTTTAAAAGAAGTTAGCAATATAGTTTCTAAAACAGTGTTGTATCATTACTTTTCAATAAGTTACACATGTAGATTCTCACACCGTGTTGTATTGTTAGTTTTCAAGAAGTTACACATATAGATTCTCACATAGTGTTATATCATTTTTCCAGAAGTTACACCAAAAGATTCTTACACAGTATTGTATCATTAGTTTTCAAGAAGATATGCTTATAGAATCTCACAGAGTGTTATATCGTTAGTTTTACAGAAGATACACCAAAAGATTCTCACACAATATTGTATTGTTAGTTTTCCAGTAGTTACACCAAAATATTCTCATGAAATGTTGTATCGTTAGTTTTGTACAAGGTACATATGTAGTCTCTCAAACAGTGTTGTATCATTAGTTTTCAAGAAGTTATGCATACAGATTCTCTCAAAGTGTTTTATCGTTACTTTTCAAGATGTTACACGTAGAGATTCTCAAGCAGTGTTGTGTCATCAGTTTTCAAGATGTTACACATGCAGTTTCTCTCACAGTATTGTATCATTAGTTTTCAAGAAGATACGCTTATAGAATCTCAGACAGTGTTGTATCGTTAGTTTTCAAGAAGTTAAGCATGTAGTTTCTCACAAAGTGTTGTATCGTTAGATTTCAAGAAGTTACACTTATAGATTCTCACAGTGTGTTATATTGTTAGTTTTCCAGAAGATACATAAAAAATTCTCACACAGTGCTGAATCGTTTGATTTCCAGTAGTTACACAAAATATTCTCATGAAGTGTTGTATGGTTAGTTTTCTATAAGATACACATGTAGTTCCTCTCACAGTGTTGTATCGTTATTTTTCAAGAATTTACAATTGTAGTCTCTCACACAGTGTTATATCATTAGTTTTAAAGAAGATACGCTTATAGATTCTCAAGATGTGTTGTATAGTTAGGTTGCAAGATGATATGCAAGTAGTTTATCACACAGTATTATATCGTTAGTTATCCAGAATTTACACCAAAAAATTCTCACTCAGTGTTGTTGGTTTTCTATGTTTTATTTTTATATTTTGTTTTTTTTAAGAGACAGGGTTTCTCTGTATTGTTTTGGAGGCTACTGGTCTAGCCCGGCGATGAACTCAGAGATCTACCTGCCTCTGCCTCCCAAGTGCTGGGATTAAAGGCGTGTGCCACCCCGACCCGGCTGCATTGTTGGTTTTCAATAAGTTACAAATGTAGATTCTCACACAGTGTTGTATCGTTAGTGTTCAAGAAGTTATATGTGTAGGGTGTTGTATAGTTAGTTTTCAAGAAGTTGCCCGTGTAGAGTTGTACCATTAGTTTTCAAGTAGTAACATGTGTATAGTGCTTTATGGTTAGTTTTCAAAAAGTTACAAGTATAAATTCACAAGCAGCGTTGTAAAGTTAGTTTTCCAGAAGTTATGCTTATAGATTCTAACAGAGGGTTATATTGTTAGTTTTCCTGAAGATAAACCAAAAGATTCTCACACAGTGTTGTATCATTAGTTTTCAAGAAGTTACGCTTAGTGATTCTCACACAATTTTGTATCGTTACACTTCAATGATTTACACATGTAGATTCTCACACAGGGTTGTATTTTTACATGTCAATGAGTTACACGTGTAGATTCTCCAACAGTGATGGATCATTAGTTTTCAATAATTTACACGTGTAGGTTATCACACTGTGTTGTAGCATTAATTTTCAAAAATGTAAGCTATAGATTCTCACGCAGTGTTGTATCGTTAGTTTTCAACACGCTACACAAGTACTTAAACAGACAGTGTTATATCGTTAATTTTCAAGGAGATACACCAAAAGATACAGTGTTGTATCATTAGTCTTTAAGACCTTATGCTTATATATTCTAACGCAGTGTTATATCATTATTTTTCAAGTTGTTACCCATGTAGCTAATCACAGGGTGTTGTATGGTTAGTTTTCAATAAGTTATAAGTGTACATTCTCACACAGTGTTGTATCATTAATTTTCCAAAAGTTATACTTATAGTCTAACTCTGTATTGTATTGTCAGTTTTCAAGATGTTATGCTTATAGATTCAGAAACCCGTATAAGTACTTATTTTTAGGGTCTGTAAAGCTCCATCATCTTATCTGTTTCAGTTGTTGGAACACCTGGCCCACTGCTTCCGGGTGTCTTGGTTTATCAAACCACAGAAGCCTGGAAGGAATCCTCAGCTTTTCATTTTCTGTGGAAACATAAGCAAAATCTCCTTTCCCAAGTAACATATCCTTATACATAAATCTTGAAGTCAAGGCATTTTCAAAAGATAGAAGATGGATTATTTCAGCAGCATTTATAATCAAGTGTACTTTAGCAGCTGTTCCTTCCTGAGCAATCAAAAAACTGAAAAACACAATAGCGTACAGTATCCAGACTCTCTGTGTATTTTCCATCTTTACTTGGCTTATTTATTTACCTATTATTATTTTATTTATTTTACTTTATTTTTCTCTGAGACAGGGTTTCTATTTGGAAATCCACCTGCCATTGTCTGTGGAGTAAATCCTACCGGCTTTTGCCATCACAACGCCACCTTTTATATTTATTTACCACTTTGCTGTTTCATTTTCTCTCTCAATCTCACGTATATTTTTAAACACACTGTAAACCTTTACAGGTTTTGTTTATCCAAGTCTGACTTTACTGTAAATGCTTATGTTTTTCTGGCCACGTGTCGTATCTGTAAAACCGTAGCTGTTTTAAACTTCCTTTTTTTCAAGATGTCGGGCATAAGGATGATTCCAGCATACCACCTCAGTCCATGCTGACATCCAGTAAAAGCTGCCACTTCCAGCTCTATGTACTCACCTTTCACTCGTTAGCAGAATCTCTTAAAACAACCTTGCTGGATGTTTTTTTTTATGCCGTGTCAGGAAGACTCTGGTAAGCGAGCCGCGTGAATCTCGGCTTGTCGCTAGCAAAACACCTGAGAAAAATGCTGCCATCAAAATCTGTGCTTCTGTCTGTTCTTCTGTTTCTAAAATTCCTTTAAAGCTTTTGTCATTCTCCGTGGAAATTCAATCCTGCTCTGACACCATTCTGTAAAGGGAAGCTTTTTTCTTGAGAGAAGCCTTCCTGCCAGCCTGGTTCTAGAGCCGCATCAGTCCCAAATAAACATACAGGAGGCTATTTAATTATGAAACTGTTGTCCTTGCTTTTTTCTTACTGGCTAGCTCTGACTTAAGTAATTATCCCATAATTTTTAATCTAAGTATATCTCTTAACGGAGAAGTTTTCGGCCTTCCTACATCATGGCGTTACCTCTCAACTCTCTTGTTTTTCTCCTTCCGAGAGGTCTCCTGGACTCCTAGTCCCACCTATGTAGATTCCTATTGGCTCAACAGTGCTTTATTGACATAAGATTTCCCCAACATTACACGTATAGATTTACACGAAGTGTTGTATGGTTAATTTTCAAGGAGTTATGTATGTAGTTTCTCACACAGTGTTGGATATCTGGGTTTCAATGAGCTACATGTGTAGATTCTCACACAGTGTTGTATTGTTACATTTCAATGAGTTACACGTGTAGATTCTCACACATTGTTGTATCGTTAGTTTTCAATAATTTACACCTGTAGATTCTCAAGCAGTGTTATATCATTAGTTTTCAAGAAGTTACATGTGTAGATTCTCACACAGTGTTGTATCATTACTTTTCAAGAAGTTATGCTTATAGATTCACAGGCAACCTTGTATCATTAGTTTTCAAGAAGTTACAAGTACAGATTCTCAAGCAGCTTTGCATCGTTAGTTTTCAAGAAGTGACACATGTAGTTTCTCACACTGTGTTGTATTGTTAGTTTATAAGAAGGTACGCTATAGATTCTCACCCAGTGTTGTATTGTTAGTTTTCAAGAAGTTACACATGTAGATAATCCCATTGTTTTATCGTTAGTTTTCAATAAGTTACACGAGTAGATACTCACACAGTGTTGTAACATTAGTTTTCAAGAAGATATGCTTATAGATTCTAATGCTGTGTTGTATCATTAGTTTTAAAGAAGTTACACGTATAGATTCAGAAGCAGCATTGTATTGTTAGTTTTCAAGGAGTTACACATGTAGTTTCTAACACCGTGTTGTATCATTAATTTTCAAGAAATTACAAGCATAGGTTCACACACAGTGTTATATCATTAGTTTAGATATGCTTATAGATTCTCACACTGGGTTGTATTTTTATTTTTCACGATGTTACACAAGTAGTTTGTCACACAGTGTTATATCGTTAGTTTTCAAGAAGTTACAAGTATAGATTCTCACACAATGTTATATCATTAGTTTTCTAGAAGTTACACCAAAAGTTTCTCACTCAGTGTTGTATCGTTGGTTTTCAATAAGTTACACATGTAGATTCTCGCACAGTGTTGTATCATTACTTTTCAAGAAGCTGTGATTATAGATTCTCACGCTGTTTTGTATCGTTTGTTTTCAAGAAGTTACACATATAGAATCAGAAGCAGCGTTTTATTGTTCATTTTCAAGAATTACGCATTCAGTTTCTCACACAGCATTGTATCATTAGTTTTCAAGAAATTATGCTTATAGATTCTCACACAGAGTAATAAGGTTTGTTTTCCAGAAGTTACACCAAAAGTTTCTCACTCAGTTTTGTGTCATTAGTTTTCAAGAATGTATGCTTATAGATATTCACACAGTGTTATTTCAATAAGTTACACATGTAGATTCTCACAAAGTGTGGTATCATTTGTTTTCAAGTAGACAGCTTATAGATTCACAGAAGGCGATGTATCGTATGTTTTCAAGAAGTTACTCATGTAGTTTCTCACACAGTGTTGTATCGTTAGTTTTCAAGAAGTTACAAGTGTACATTCACACACAGTGTTGTATTGTTAGTTTTCAAGAAGTTACAAGTGTAGAGTGTTGTATGGTTAGTTTTAAAAATGTTATGAGTATAGATTCACATGCTGCATTGCAACGTTTGCTTTCAAGAAGTTACACATAAAGTTTCTCACACAGTGTTAGTTTTCAAGAAGTTACACTTACAGATACTCACAGAGTGTTATATTGTTAATTTTCCTGAAGATACACCAAAAGATTCTCATATAGTGTTGTATCATTAGGTTTCAAGAAGTTACGCTTATAAATTCTCACAAAGTGTTGTATACTTAGTTTTCAAGAAGTTTTGCTTATAGATTCTCAAACAGTGTTATATAGTTAGTTTTCAAGAAGTTACATTTATAGATTCTCACAGTTTTATATCGTTAGTTTTCCAGAAGATACACCAAAGGATTCTCACACAGTATTATATCATTAGTTTTCAAGAAATTACACGTATAGATTTACATGAGGCATTGTATCATTAGTTTTCAAGGAGTTTCACATGCAGTTTCTCACACAGTGTTGTGTCGTTTGTTTTCAATGTGTTACACATGTAGATTCTCACACAGTGTTGCATCATTAGTTTTCAAGTAGTTAAGCTATAGATTCTCACACAGTGTTGTATCATTAGTTTTCAAGAAGCTACAGAAACAGTTAATTACAGTCTTACATCGTTAGTTTTCAAGAAGTTACGCTTATAGGTTCTTATACAGTGTTACATCGTTATTTTTCCAGAAGTTAAACCAAATGATTCTGACACAGTGTTGTATCGTTAGTTTTCAGTAAGATATATGTGTAGATTCTGATGCTGTGTTGTATCGTTAGTTTTCAAGATGCTACACAAGTAGTTTGTCACAACTGTTATATCGTTAATTTACAAGACGTTATGCTCATAGATTCTCTCAGAGTGTTATATCGTTAGTTTTCAAGAAGTTACAAGTATAGATTCTCACATAGTGTTATATCGTTAGGTTTCCAGAAGTTACACCAAAAGATTCTCACTCAATGTTGTATTGTTGGTTTTCCAGAAGTTACACCAAAAGTTTCTCACAGTGTTGTATCATTAGTTTTCAAGAACTTACATGTGTAGAGTGTTGTATTAATAATTTTCAAGAAGTTACCAATGTAGTTTCTCAAAGACTGCTGTATCGTTAATTTTCAAGAAGTTACACTCATAGATTCTCACACAGTGTTATAACGTTAGTTTTCCAGAAGTTACGCCAAAAGATTCTCACAAAGTCTTGTAGAATTTGTATTAAAAATTACACGTGTAGATGCTCAAAGAGTGTTATATCATTATTTTTCAGGAATTTAAACATATAGTTTCTCGCACAGTGTTGTAACATTAGTTTTCATGAAGTTACACATGTAGTTTCTCACACAGTGTTGTATCGTTAGTTTTCATGAAGTTAACCTTGTAGATTCTCACAGAGTGTTATATCATTAGTTTTCCAAGATACACCAAAGGATTCTCACACAGTGTTGTATAGTTAGTTTTCAAGAATTTACAAGTGTAGATTCCTACACAGTCTTATATCATTAGTTTTCAAGAAGATATGCTTATAGATATTCACGCTGTGTTGTATCATTGTTTTCAAGATGTTACACAAGTAGTTTGTCACACAGTGTTACATCGTTAGTTTTCCAGAAGTTACACCAAAAGATTCTCACTTAGTGTTGTATCATTTTTTCCAAAAATTTACACACATAGATTCTCACACAGTGTTGAATCATTAGTTTTCAAGAAGTTACACTTGTAGAGTGTTGAATCATTAGTTTTCAAGAAGTTACACTTGTGGAGTGTTGTATCAATATTATTCAAATTTTACAGGTGTAGAGTGTTGTATCATTAGTTTTCAAGAAGTTTCGTGTAGAGATTCACATGCAGAGTTGTTTCATTATTTTTCAAGAAGTTAAGCATGTACTTCCTCACACAGTGTTAGTGTTCAAGAAGTTATGCTTATAGATTCTCACAGAGTATTATATTGTTTGTTGTCCTGAAGAAACACGAAAAGATTCTCACAAAGTGTTGTATCATTAGTTTTCAGGAAGTTATGCATATAGATAAAGAAGCAGCGTTGTATGGTTATTTTTCAAGTTATGCATGTGTTTTCTCACACAGTATTGTATCGTTAGTGTTCAAGAAGGCATGCTCATAGATTCTCACACAGTGTTATAATGTTAGTTTTCCAGAAGTTAGACAAAAAGATTCTGGCTCAGTGTTGTGTCACTAGTTTTCAAGATGTTAGGTTTATACATACTCACACAGTGTTATTTCAAAAAGTTACACATGTAGTATCTCACACAGTGTTGTATCGTTAGTTTTCAAGAAGATACGCTTATAGATTCTCACACTGTGTTGTATCATTAGTACTCAAGATGTTATGCAGTTAGTTTCTCTTACAGTGTTATATCATTAGTTTTCAAGAAGTTACAAGTATAGATTCTCACAGTGTTATATTGTTAGTTGTCCAGAAGTTACACCAAAAGATTCTCATTCAGTGTTGTATTGTTGATGTTCAATAAGTAACACATGTAGCTAATCACAGTGTTTTATCCTTAGTTTTCAATAAGTTACACGTGTAGATTCTCAGACAGTGTTCTATCGTTACATTTCAACGTTAAACATGCAGATTCTCAGTGTTCTATCGTTATATTTCAATGTGTTACACGTGTAGATTCTCACACAATGTTGTATCATTAGTTTTCAAGAAGTTACACATGTAGAGTGTTGTATCATTAGTTTTCAGGAAGTTAAACTTATGGAGTGTTGTATCAATAGTATTTAAATTTTACAGGTGTAGAGTGTTGTATCATTAGTTTTCAATAAGTTTCTCATATAGATTCACACGCAGAGTTGTATCATTAGTTTTCAAGAAGTTATGCATGTAGTTTCTCACACAGTATTGTATCTTTAGTGTTCAAGAAGATATGCTCATAGATTCTCACACAGTGTTTTCTTGTTAGTTGTCCAGAAGTTACGCCAAAAGATTCTCACTCAGTGTTGTATCGTTGGTTTTCAATAAGTAACACATGTAGCTAATCACTGTGTTGTATCCTTACTTTTCAATCAGTTACATGTGTAGATTCTCAGACAGTATTGTATCGTTACATTTCAATGTGTTACATGAGTATATTCTCACACAGTGTTGTATCATTAGTTTTCCAGAAGCTACACAAATAGTTAATCACACAGTGTTATATCGTTAGTTTTCAAGAAGTTACACATATAGATTCTAACACCATGTTATATCATTATTCTTTCAGAAGTTACACCAAAAGATTCTTACACAGTGATATATCATTAGTTTTTAAGATGTTATGCTTATAGATTCTCACGCAGTGTTGTATCGTTAGATTTCAAGAACTTACATATGTAGCTAATCACACAGTGTTGTATCATTAGACTTCAATGAGTTACACATGTAGATTCTCATGATGTATCATTAGTTTTCAAGATGTTATGTAAGTAATTTGTCACAACTGTTGTATCGTTAGTTTACAAGTAGTTACGCATCTAGATTCTCTCAGAGTGTTATATCTTTAGTTTTCAAGAAGTTACAAGTATTGATTCTCATACAGTGTTATATCGTTAGTTTTCCAGAAGTTACACCAAAAGGTTCTCACACAGTGTTGTATCGTTAGTTTTCAATAAGTTACACATGTAGCTAATCACACATTGTTGTATTTTAGTTTTCAATAAGTTCCACGTGAAGAATCTCAGACAGTGCTGTGTCCTTTATTTTCAACAAGTTATGCACATAGATTCAAACACAGTGTTGTATCATTACTTTTCAATAATATACACATGTAGATTCTCAGACAGTGTTGTATCGTTAATTTTCAATACGTTACTCGTGTAGATTCTCACAAAGTGTTGTATAGTTAATTTTCAATAAGTTACACATGTACATACTCAGACAGTGTTGTATAGTTAGTTTTCCAGAAGTTACTAATGTAGTTTCTCACACAGAGTTATTTCGTTAGTTTGCAAGAAGTTGCACATTCAGTCTTGAAGCCAGTGTTGTATTGTTAGATTTCAAGAATTTATGTGGATAGATTCTATCACCGAGTTGTATCGTTAGTATTCAAGATGTTATACAAGTAGTTTTTCACACAGTGTTATATCGTTAGTTTTCAAGAAGTTACGAATATAGATTCTCACACAGTGTTATATCGTTAGTTTTCCAGAAGTTGCACCAAAAGTTTCTCACTCAGTGTTGTATCGTTGGTTTTCAATACGTTACACATGTAGATTCTCACACAGTGTTGTGTCGTTAGTTTTCAAGAATTTACCCGTGTAGAGTGTTGTTTCATTAGTTTTCAAGATGTTACGTGTATATATTCCCATGCAGCGTTGTATCGTTAGTTTTCAAGAAGTTAAGAATGTAGTTTCTCACACAGTGTTAGTTTTCAAGAAGTTATGCTTATTCTCATAGAATGTTATATTTTTAGTTTTCCTGATGATACATCAAAAGATTCTCACATAGTGTTGTATCATTTGTTTTCAAAAAGTTTCACATATAGATTCTCACAAAGCGTTATGTCATTAGTTTTCCAGAAGTTACACCAAAACATTCTCACAAATGTTGTAACGTTAGTTTTCAAGAAGGTACACGTGTAGATTCTCAAAGAGTACTGTATCATTAGTTTTCAATAAGTTACACATGTAGTTACTCACTCATGTTGCATCGTTAGTTTTCAAGAAGTTATGCTTATAGATTCTCACGGAGTGTTATATCGTTAGTTTTCCAGAAGATACACCAAAGGATCCTCACACAGTATTGTATCGTTAGTTTTCAAGGAGGTACGCATTTAGTCTCTCACACAGTGTTGTATCGTTAGTTTTCAAGAAGTTACAAGTGTACATTCACACACAGTGTTGTATCGTTGAATTTCAATGAGTTACATGAGTAGATTCTCACATAGTATTGTATCGTTACATTTCAATAAGTTACACGAGTAGATTCTCACACAGTGTATTGTCGTTATTTTTCAATAATTTACACGTGTAGATTCTCCCACAGTGTTGTATCAATTTGTTTTCAATAAGTTATGCATATAGATCCTCATTCAGTGGTTTATCATTAGTTTTCAAGTAGTTATGCATGTAGTTTGTTACATAGTGTTGTGTCGTTAATTTTCAGGAAGGTACACTTATAAATTTTCACAGAGTGTTATATCATTAGTTTTCCAGAAGATACACCAAAGGATTCTCACACAGTGTTGTGTCATTTGTTTTCAAGAAGTTACACTTATTGATTCTCACACAGTAATGTATCCTTAGTATTCAAGAAGTTACATGTATAGATTTAAATGAGGCGTTGAGTCATTATTTTTCAAGGAGTTACGCATGTAGTTTCTTACACAGTGTTGTGTAGATAGTTTTCAAGAAGTTACGCATGTAGTTTCTCACACAGTGTTGTATCCTTGATTTTCAATGAGTTACACATGTAGATTCTCACACAGTATTGTATCGTTTGTTTCCATGAGTTACACGAGTAGATTCTCACACAGTGTTGTATCACTAGTTTTCAATAATTTACACGTGTAGTTTCTCACACAGTGTTGTATCATTAGTTTTCAAGAAGTTACACGTATAGATTCTCACGCAGTGGTGTATCGTTAGTTTTCAAGAATTTCCACAAGCAGGTAATCACAGTGTTATATCGTTAGTTTTCAATAAGTTACACTTGTAGATTCTCACACAGTGTTTTATCTTAGTTTTCAAGAAGTTACACTTATAGATTCTCACGGTGTGTTGTATCGTTTTCAATAAGTTATGCCTATAGATTCAGCAGCAGCGCTGTATCATTAGTTTTCAAGATGTTACATATGTAGTTTCTCAAACAGTGTTGTATCATTATACACTTAAAGAGTCTCACATAGTGTTATAACATTAGTTTTACAGAATTTACAACAAAAGATTCTCACTCAATGTTGTGTAACTAGTTTTTGAGAAGTTATGCTTATAGATACTCACACAGTGTTATTTCAGTAAGTTGCACATTTAGATTGTCACACAGAGTTTTATCGTTAGTTTTCAATAAGTTACACTTATAGATTCACATGCAGCCTTGTATCATTAGTTTTCAATAAGCTACACATGTAATGTCTCATAAATTGTTGTATTGTTAGTTTTCAAGATGTTACACGTGTAGAGTATTGTATTGTTAGTTTTCAAAAACTTACACTTATAGATTCTCACACAGTTTTGTATCGTTAGTGTTCAAGAAGTTATATGCATATATTCACAAGCAGAGTTGTATCATTACTTTTCAAGAAGATACACATGTAGATTCTCACACAGTGTTGTATTGTTAGTTTTCAAGAAGGTTCGAGTATAGATTCTCACAAATATATTATATCATTTGTTTCCAGACGTTACACCAAAATATTCTCACAAAAGTTGTATTGTTAGTTTTCAAGAAGTTGCATGTGTAGATTCTAAGAGAGTGTTTTATCATTACTTTTCAAGAAGTTATGCAGGCAGTTTCTCACACAGTGTTGTATCGATAGTTTTTAAGAAGTTTCAGTGTATATTCTCACACAATGTTTTATCATTAGTTTTCAATTAGATACACTTTTCAATACTCATGCTATGTTTTATCATTAGTTTTCAAGATGTTACACAAGTAGTTTGCAACCCAGTGTTTTATCGTTAGTTTTCAAGAAGTTACAAATATAGATTCTCACACAGTGTTGTATCATTAATTTTCAATAAGTTACACGTTTAGATTCTCACACAGTGTTGTATCTTTAATTTTCAATACGTTACTCGTGTTGATTCTCAGGCAGTGTTGTATGATTAATTTTTAATATGTTACTCGTGTTGATTCTCAAAAAGTGTTTTATCTAGTTTCACACACAGACTTATTTTGTTAGTTTACAAGAAGTTATGCACTCAGTTTAGAACTCAGAGTTTTATCAGTATATTTCAAGAAGTTACATAGATATATACTCACACAGTGTTGTATCGTCAGTTTTCAAGAAGTTATACGTGTAGATTCTCAGACAGCTTTGTATCGTTAATTTTCAAATAGTTAGATGTTGAGATTCTCACATTGTAGTATCATTAGATTTCCAGAAGTTAATAATATAGTTTTTCACACAGAGTTATTTCATTAGTTTGCAAGAAGTTATGCATTCAGTTTAGAACCCGGTGTTGTATCATTAGATTTCAAGTAGTTACACATGTAGATTCTCACACAGTGTTGTATCATTAGTTTTCAATAAGTTACAGGTGTAGATTCTCACTCTGTGTTGAGTCGTTAGTTTTCAAGGAGTTGCACTTATAGATTCTCAAGGCAGTGTTGTATCCTTAGTTTTCAAGAAGTTACACTTATAGGTACTCACACTGTGTTGTATTGTTTGTTTTCAAGATGTTAGGTAGTTTCCCACAAAGTGTTGTTTCCCTGTTTTCAATTAGTTACCCGTATAATTGTGCAGGCAGCTTTTTATCGTTAGTTTTCAAGAAGATACGCATGTTGTTTCTCACACTGTGTTATTTCATTAGTTTTCAAGAAGTTACACATGTTGTTTCTCACACAGTGTTGTGTCGATAGTTTTTAAGAAGTTACACGTGTAGATTCTCAGACAGTGTTGAGTCCTTTATTTTCAAGAAGTAACGATTATAGATCCTCAGATAGTGTTGTACCGTTATTTCTCAATAAGTTACACGTGTAGATACTCAGACAGTGTTGTATCCTTAGTTTTCAAGAAGTTACACTTATAGATTCTCACATAATGTTGTATTGCTAGTTTTCAAGAAGTTATACATGTATATTATTAAGACAGTTTTGTATCATTATTTTCAAGAACTTATGCTTATAGATTCAAACAAAGTGTTGTATCATTAATTTTCTTTACATTACACGTGTAGATTCTCACACAGTGTTGTATCTTTAATTTTCAATAACTTACATGTGTAGATTCTCAGACAGTGTTGTATCTTTATTTTCAAGAAGTTACACATATAGATTCAAACACAGTATTATGTCCTTACTTTTCAATAAGTTACACGAGTAGATTCTCAGACAGTGTTGTATCGCTAGTTTTCCAGAAGTTACTAATGTATTTTCTCACAGAGTTATTTCATTAGTTTTCAAGATATTATGCATTCAGTTTAGAACTAATAGTTGTAGAGGTAGATTTCAATTAGTTACGTAGATAGATTCTCATAAAGTGCTGTTTCGTTAGTTTTCAAGACATTACGTTCATAGATACACACACAGTATTGAATGGTTTGTTTTTAAGAAGTTGCACATGTAGATTCTCTCACAGTGTTGTATCGTTAGTTTTCATGATGTTACGCATGTAGTTTCTCAAACAGTGTTGTGTCATTACTTTTTATATGTTACATGTGGAGATTATCACACTGTGTTGAATCATTATTTTTCAAGAACTTAAGTATATAGATTCCCACTCAGTGTTTTTCGGTTAGTATACAAAAAGATACACGTGTGGATACTCACTCAGTGTTATATTGTTAGATTTCAAAAAGTTACATATATAGATTCTCACACAGTGCTGTATCGATAATTTTCAATAAGTTACATGTGTGGATTCTCACAGTGTTGTATAGTAAGTTATCATGTAGTTACACATGTAGTTTCTCACAAAATATTGTATCATTAGTTGTTAAGTAGTTACACATGTAGTTTCTCACACAATTTTGTATCGTTAATTTTCAATAAGTTACGTGTGCAAATTCTCAGACAGTGCCATATCTTTTGTTTTCCAGAAGTTACTAATGTAGTTTCTCACACAGAGCTATTTCGTTAGTTTTCAAGAATTATGCATTCAGTTTAGAACAAAGAGTTGTTTCGATAGATTTCAAGAAGTTACATAGATAGATTCTCACACATTTCTGCATCATTAGTTTTCAAGAATTTACAAACATAGATACTCAGACACTGTTGTATCTTTTGTTTTTAAGAAGTTAATCATGTAGATTGTCTCACAGTGTTGTATCCTTAGTTTTCAAGATGTTATACATGTAGCTTCTCAAAAAGTGTTGTGTCGTTAATTTTATAATTTACATGTGGAGATTCTCACACTGTTTTGTATCGTTAGTTTTCAAGAACTTATGTATATAGATTCACACTCATTGTTGTATGGTTAATTTTGAAAAACTTACACGTATGGATTTTTACACAGTGTTGTATCGTTAGATTTCAAAAAGTTATGTATATAGATTCTCCCACAGTGTTGTATCGTTAGTTTTCAATAATTTACAAATATAGATACTCACACAATGTTACATCGTGTGTTTTCAAGATGTTACTCATGTAGTTTCCCACAAAGTGTTGTTTCCTTTGTTTTCAATAAATTACACGTATTGGTGTACAGGCAGCATTGTATCGTTAGTTTTCAAGAAGTTACACATGTAGTTTCATATCATTAGTTTTCAGGAAAATACACATGTAGTTTCTCACACAGTGTTGTATAATTAGTTTTCAGGAAGTTACTCCTGTAGATTCTCAGACAGTGTTGTATCGTTACTTTCCAATTAAATACACATGTAGATTCTCAGACAGTGTTGTATTGTTGGTTTTCAGGAACTTACACATGTAGATTCTAACAAGTTACACGTATAGATTCTCACACAGTGTTGTATCATTAATTTTCTATAAAATACATATGCAGATTCTCACACAGTTTTGTATCATTAGATTTCAAGAAGTTACTAATTTATTTTCTCACACCGAGTCATTTCATTAATTTTCAAGAAGTTATGCGTGTCATTTCAAACTCATTGTTGTATCAATAGTTTTCAAGAAGTGACTAATGTAGTTTGTCACACAGAGTCATTTTGTTAGTTTTCAAGAAGTTATGTGTGTATTTTTGAACTCAGTGTTGTTTCGTTGATTCTCACACAGTGTTGTAATGTTTGTTCTCAGAAGTTACACTTGAAGATTCTCAAACAGGGTTGGTTCGTTAGTGTTCAATAAGTTGCACGTGTAAATTCTCACACAGTGTTGTCTCATTAATTTTCAATAAGATACACGTGTAGATTCTCCCACTGTGTTGTATCATTAATTATCAAGTTGTTGTGCATAGAGTCTAACACAATATTGTATCGATAGTTTTCAAGAAGTAACAAAGATAGATTCTCACACAATGTTGTATTGCTAGGTTACACGAAGACATGCATGTCATCTCTCATAGTGTGTTACATAGTTAATTTTCAAGAAGTTACCAATGTAGTTTCTCACACAGTGTTGTATCATTAATTTTCAAGAAGTTACACATGTAGATTTTCAGACAGTGTTGTATCGATAATTTTCAATAAGTTATACCTGTATATTCTCAGACAGTGTTGTATCGTTAATTTTCAATACATTACTCATGTAGATTCTCACAAAGTATTGTATAGTCAATTTTACATAAGTTACAAGTCGACATTCTCAGACAGTGTTGTATCGTTAATTTTCCAGAAGTTATTAATGTAGTTTCTCACACAGAGTTATTTTGTTAGTTTTCTAGAAATTATCCATTCATTTAGAACCCAGAGTTGTATCTTTAGAATTCAAGAAGTTACATAGAAAGATTCTCACACAGTGCTGTATCATTAGTTTTAAAAAAGTTACACACATAGATACTCACA
>NW_024435300.1:0-2809 GCF_017639785.1 Mesocricetus auratus | reverse complement strand
CCTGTTTACCTGATGATGCCAGAGGGACAGCTACTTCCCTGTACTCCCAGCCTCCTCTCCTTTCCTGGAATCGTTGGTGGGAGAGAAGATCTGGAGTCTGGGGTGCTTTGCTCCCGCCGGGATTGGGAGCTCTGTGCAGTTCCCAGGCGATCTGCAGGCTCTGGAACACAGGCCGGGAAGCTGGCCTGTTTACCTGATGCTCCCGCCGGGATTGGGAGCTCTGTGCAGTTCCCAGGCGATCTGCAGGCTCTGGAACTCAGGCCGGGAAGCTGGCCTGTTTACCTGATGATGCCAGAGGGACAGCTACTTCCCTGTACTCCCAGCCTCCTCTCCTTTCCTGGAATCGTTGGTGGGAGAGAAGATCTGGAGTCTGGGGTGCTTTGCTCCCGCCGGGATTGGGAGCTCTGTGCAGTTCCCAGGCGATCTGCAGGGTCTGGAACACAGGCCGGGAAGCTGGCCTGTTTACCTGATGCTCCCGCCGGGATTGGGAGCTCTGTGCAGTTCCCAGGCGATCTGCAGGCTCTGGAACACAGGCCGGGAAGCTGGCCTGTTTACCTGATGCTCCCGCCGGGATTGGGAGCTCTGTGCAGTTCCCAGGCGATCTGCAGGCTCTGGAACTCAGGCCGGGAAGCTGGCCTGTTTACCTGATGATGCCAGAGGGACAGCTACTTCCCTGTACTCCCAGCCTCCTCTCCTTTCCTGGAATCGTTGGTGGGAGAGAAGATCTGGAGTCTGGGGTGCTTTGCTCCCGCCGGGATTGGGAGCTCTGTGCAGTTCCCAGGCGATCTGCAGGCTCTGGAACACAGGCCGGGAAGCTGGCCTGTTTACCTGATGCTCCCGCCGGGATTGGGAGCTCTGTGCAGTTCCCAGGCGATCTGCAGGCTCTGGAACTCAGGCCAGGAAGCTGGCCTGTTTACCTGATGATGCCAGAGGGACAGCTACTTCCTGTACTCCCAGCCTCCTCTCCTTTCCTGGAATCGTTGGTGGGAGAGAAGATCTGGAGTCTGGGGTGCTTTGCTCCCGCCGGGATTGGGAGCTCTGTGCAGTTCCCAGGCGATCTGCAGGGTCTGGAACACAGGCCGGGAAGCTGGCCTGTTTACCTGATGCTCCCGCCGGGATTGGGAGCTCTGTGCAGTTCCCAGGCGATCTGCAGGCTCTGGAACACAGGCCGGGAAGCTGGCCTGTTTACCTGATGCTCCCGCCGGGATTGGGAGCTCTGTGCAGTTCCCAGGCGATCTGCAGGCTCTGGAACTCAGGCCAGGAAGCTGGCCTGTTTACCTGATGATGCCAGAGGGACAGCTACTTCCCTGTACTCCCAGCCTCCTCTCCTTTCCTGGAATCGTTGGTGGGAGAGAAGATCTGGAGTCTGGGGTGCTTTGCTCCCGCCGGGATTGGGAGCTCTGTGCAGTTCCCAGGCGATCTGCAGGCTCTGGAACACAGGCCGGGAAGCTGGCCTGTTTACCTGATGCTCCCGCCGGGATTGGGAGCTCTGTGCAGTTCCCAGGCGATCTGCAGGCTCTGGAACTCAGGCCAGGAAGCTGGCCTGTTTACCTGATGATGCCAGAGGGACAGCTACTTCCCTGTACTCCCAGCCTCCTCTCCTTTCCTGGAATCGTTGGTGGGAGAGAAGATCTGGAGTCTGGGGTGCTTTGCTCCCGCCGGGATTGGGAGCTCTGTGCAGTTCCCAGGCGATCTGCAGGCTCTGGAACACAGGCCGGGAAGCTGGCCTGTTTACCTGATGCTCCCGCCGGGATTGGGAGCTCTGTGCAGTTCCCAGGCGATCTGCAGGCTCTGGAACACAGGCCGGGAAGCTGGCCTGTTTACCTGATGCTCCCGCCGGGATTGGGAGCTCTGTGCAGTTCCCAGGCGATCTGCAGGCTCTGGAACTCAGGCCGGGAAGCTGGCCTGTTTACCTGATGATGCCAGAGGGACAGCTACTTCCCTGTACTCCCAGCCTCCTCTCCTTTCCTGGAATCGTTGGTGGGAGAGAAGATCTGGAGTCTGGGGTGCTTTGCTCCCGCCGGGATTGGGAGCTCTGTGCAGTTCCCAGGCGATCTGCAGGCTCTGGAACACAGGCCGGGAAGCTGGCCTGTTTACCTGATGCTCCCGCCGGGATTGGGAGCTCTGTGCAGTTCCCAGGCGATCTGCAGGCTCTGGAACTCAGGCCAGGAAGCTGGCCTGTTTACCTGATGATGCCAGAGGGACAGCTACTTCCCTGTACTCCCAGCCTCCTCTCCTTTCCTGGAATCGTTGGTGGGAGAGAAGATCTGGAGTCTGGGGTGCTTTGCTCCCGCCGGGATTGGGAGCTCTGTGCAGTTCCCAGGCGATCTGCAGGGTCTGGAACACAGGCCGGGAAGCTGGCCTGTTTACCTGATGCTCCCGCCGGGATTGGGAGCTCTGTGCAGTTCCCAGGCGATCTGCAGGCTCTGGAACACAGGCCGGGAAGCTGGCCTGTTTACCTGATGCTCCCGCCGGGATTGGGAGCTCTGTGCAGTTCCCAGGCGATCTGCAGGCTCTGGAACTCAGGCCAGGAAGCTGGCCTGTTTACCTGATGATGCCAGAGGGACAGCTACTTCCCTGTACTCCCAGCCTCCTCTCCTTTCCTGGAATCGTTGGTGGGAGAGAAGATCTGGAGTCTGGGGTGCTTTGCTCCCGCCGGGATTGGGAGCTCTGTGCAGTTCCCAGGCGATCTGCAGGCTCTGGAACACAGGCCGGGAAGCTGGCCTGTTTACCTGATGCTCCCGCCGGGATTGGGAGCTCTGTGCAGTTCCCAGGCGATCTGCAGGCTCTGGAACTCAGGCCAGGAACT
>NW_024435299.1:0-1072 GCF_017639785.1 Mesocricetus auratus | reverse complement strand
TAGAATCTACTCTCATTCTTCCTGACACTCCCTGTATGTTAGATCCTGGCCAGGTAGCAGGCCCCAAGGAGCAGGACAGTTCCAGACACTGAGTAGGTCAGATTGACTTGGGTCTCATATGCTGAGCCTGTCACCCTTGTCATATACCAGGTGGTGCCACTTGGTTCGCAGGGTCCAGCCTAGGCCTCCATGTCATAGCCACCCCCCTCCCTTAAATTTGAGCATAAAAGTTGTATCAGTAACTTCATGGCTTGGTAGTAGCAAGGACAATGTTTTTCTGGCTGTGGGTGGTCAACTATCAGCCCAATATGCTGTTCAGAGTCCTAGGTACTGGGCTGGTTGAATGGGCTGTGGTCCTAGAGCCCAATCTTACAGTGTTTGCCTGGTGCCTTGGGGCAGGTACTGTTGTCTGTCTGCAGGTGACTGATGTTGGGTCAGCCTGGGTCAAGGTGTATGTGGGGGTCTCTCTGGGCAGTGCAGAAGAGTCCTGTATGTCAGACCTGCAGGTGGCCAGGTGGCTTAGTTAGGGTTTCTGTTGATGTGATAAAACACCATATCCATGAGATCATATCCTGAGATCATGTTGGTGTCCGAGGGCCATGCTGCTTCTGAGGTCATACTGATCTTGGTGACTTGTGTTGCCACCAGGGTCATGGTGACATCTGAACCCAAGCTGCTGCCAAGGGTCATATCTGGGTCCCCGGTCCTGTTGCAGCTGGGACCTGTGTTGATGTTCTTGGCTGCTCCTGCCCCTCATGGGAGAGATTTCTTCCACTCCACCTCACCCCACCCCCATACTTGGGAGAGATGGCCCCACCCCTCACCACAGGTGTAGGAGAGCTGGCTGTGTCCTTGCATGAGGCAGGTGGCCCCAGCAGCCCCAACCGGCTCAGCTGCCTCCCAGGCTATGTCCCGGGCCCACCCTAACACCTACCCCACCTGTGGCCTGCTGGAGTACATAAAGGAGCAGGCCCTGTGGAATGATAACCACAGGACCTTTGTGACTGTGGAATGATAACCGCAGGACCTTTGTGACTTAGGGAAGCAGCGGGATATCCAAGAGGAGTTTACA
>NW_024435298.1:0-4251 GCF_017639785.1 Mesocricetus auratus | reverse complement strand
TAGTTTCACACACAGTGTGGTATCATTTGATTTGAAGAAGTTAAGCACGTAGTTTCTAATACAGTGTTATAGGGAAGTTCTCATGAAGTTAAGCACATAGTATCACACACAGTGTTGTATCGTTAGATTTGAAGAAGTTAAGCATGTAGTTTCACATACTTTGTTGTATTGTTAGTGTTCACGAAGAAAAGTATGTAATATATCATATAGTGTTATATAGTTAGATTTCATGTAGTTAAACACATTGTTTCACACACAGTGTGGAATCATTAGATTTGTAGAATTAAGCACTTACTTTCTAATACAGTGTTATATGGTAAGTTCTCCTGAAGTTAAGCACATAGTATCACACACAGTGTTGTATCGTTAGCTTTGAAGAAGTTAAGCACATAGTTTCTAATACAGTGTTATATGGGATGTTCTCATGAGGTTAAGCACATAGTTTCACACACAGTGTTGTATCGTTAGTTTTGAAGAAGTTAAGCAAGAAGTTTTATATAATGTGTTGTATCGTTAGTTTTCATGAAGTTAAGTATGTAATTTCTCATATAGTCTAATATAGTTTGATTTAATGATGTTAAGCACAAAGTTTCAAACACAGTGTCGTATCATTAGATTTGAAGAAGTTAATCACGTAGTTTCTAATACAGTGTTATATGGTAAGTTCTCATGAAGTTAAGCACATAGTACCACACACAGTGTTGTATCGTTAGATTTGAAGAAGTTAAGAATGTAGTTTCACATACTGTGTTGTATTGTTAGTGTTCACTAAGAAAAGTATGTACTATTTCATATAGTGTTATATACTTAGATTTCATGAAGTTAAGCACATAGTTTCACACACAGTGTTGTATAGTTGGATTTGAAGAAGTTAAGCATGTAGTTTCACATACTGTGTTGTATTGTAAGTGTTCATGAAGAAAAGTGTGTACTATTTCATATAGTGTTATATAGTTAGATTTCATGAAGTTAAGCTAATAGTTTCACACACAGTGTGGTATCATTAGATTTGAAGAAGTTAAGGACTTAGTTTCTAATGCAGTGTTATGTGGTAAGTTCTCATGAAGTTAAGCACATAGTATCACACATAGTGTTGCATCGTTAGCTTTGAAGAAGTTAAGCACGTAGTTTCTAACTCAGTGTTATATGGGAAGTTCTCATGAAGAAAAGCACAGATTTGACACACAGTGTTGTATCATTAGTTTTGAAGAAGCAAAGCACGTAGTTTCCAATACAGTGTAATATGGGAAGTCTCATGATGTTAAGCACATAGTATCACACAAAGTGTTGTATCATTAGTTTTGAAGAAGTTAAGAGTGTAGTTTCACACACAGTGTTGTATTGTTAGTTTCCATGAAGTTATGCGCGTATATTCTCAAACAACGTTGTATCGTTAGTTTTGAAGAAGTTAAGCACCTGGTTTTAAATACTGTGTTGTATCGTTAGTTTTCATGAAGTTAATTATGTAATTTCTCATATAGTGTAATATAGTTAGATTTAATGAAGTTAAGCATATAGATTCACACACAGTGTTGTATTATTAGATTTGAATAAGTTAAGCACGTAGTTTCACTCACAGTTTTGTCTGGTAAGTTTTGCAGAATTTGAGCACATAGTTTGTAATACAGTGTTTTAAGGGAAGTTCTCATGAAGTTAAGCACATAGTATCATACACAGTGTTGTATCGTTAGCTTTGAAGAATTTATGCACGTAGTTTCTAATACAGAGTTATATGGTAAGTGCTCATGAAGTTAATCACATAGTTTCACACACAGTGTTGTATCATTAGTTTTGAAGAAGGAAAGCATGTATTTTCACACACAGTGTTGTATTGCCAGTTCAAATGAAGTTACGCGCTTATTTTCTCACACAATGTTGTATCGTTAGTTTTGAAGAAGTTAAGCAAGTAGTTTTATATACTGTGTTGTATCGTTAGTTTTCATGAAGTTAAGTATGTAATTTCTCATATAGTGTAATATAGTTAGATTTAATGATGTTAAGCACAAAGTTTCAAACACAGTGTCGTAACATTAGATTTGAAGAAGTTAATCACGTAGTTTCTAATACAGTGTTATATGGTAAGTTCTCATGAAGGTAAGCACATAGTACCACACACAGTGTTGTATCGTTAGATTTGAAGAAGTTAAGCATGTAGTTTCACATACTGTGTTGTATTGTTTGTGTTCACTAAGAAAAGTATGTACTATTTCATATAGTGTTATATAGTTAGATTTCATGAAGTTAAGCACATAGTTTCACACACAGTGTGGTATCATTAGATTTTAAGAAGTTAAGGACTTAGTTTCTAATGCAGTGTTATTTGGTAAGTTCTCATGAAGTTAAGCACATAGTATCACACACAGTGTTGTATCGTTAGCTTTGAAGAAGTTAAGAACGTAGGTTCTAAGTAAGTGTTATATGGGAATTTATCATGAGGTTAAGCACATAGTTTCACACACAGTATTGTATCGTTAGTTTTGAAGTAGTTAAGCACGTAGATTCTAATACAATGTTATATGGGAATTCGTCATGCAGTTAAGCACATAGTATCATACACAGTGTTGTATCGTTAGCTTTGAAGAAGTTAAGCACGTAGTTTCTAAGTCAGTGTTATATGGGAAGTTCTCATGAAGTTAAGCACAGAGTTTGACACAGAGTTTTGTATCGTTAGTTTTGAAGAAGCTAAGCACATTGTTTCTAATACAGTGTAATATGGGAAGTTCTCATTAAGTTAAGCACATAGTATCACACAAAGTGTTGTATCGTTAGTTTTGTAGATGTTAAGCATGTAGTTTCACACATAGTGTTGTATTTTGAGTTTCCATGTAGTTACGCACGTATTTTCTCACACAATGTTGTATCATTAGTTTTGAAGAAGTTAAGCACGTAGTTTTATATACTGTGTAGTATCGTTAGTTGTCATGAATTAAGTATATAGTTTCTCATATAGTGTAATATAGTTACATTTCATGAAGTTAAGCACATACTTTCACACACAGTGTTGTATCGTTACTGTTGAAGAAGTTAAGCACGTAGTTTAAAATAGAGTCTTATATGGGAAGTTCTCAGGAAGTTAAGCACATAGTTTCACACACTATGTTGGATCGTTAGATTTGAAGAAGTTAAGCATGTAGTTTCACATACTGTGTTGTATTTTTAGTGTTCACGAAGAAAAGTATGTATTATATCATATAGTGTTATATAGTTATATTTCATGATTTTAAGCACATAGTTTCACACATAGTGTTGTATCGTTAGCTTTGAAGGAGATAAGCACGTAGTTTCTAATACAGTGTTATATGGGAAGTTCTCATGAAGTTAAGCACAGAGTTTCACACACAGTGTTGTATCGTTAGTTTTGAAGAAGCGAAGCACGTAGTTTCTAATACAGTATTATAAGGGAAGTTCTCATGAAGTTAAGCACAGAGTTTCACACACAGTGTTGTATCGTTAGTTTTGAAGAAGTTAAGCGTGTAGTTTCACACACAGTGTTGTATTGTAAGTTTCCATGAAGTTAAGAATGTATATTCTCACACAATGTTGTATCGATAGTTTTGAAGAAGTAAAGCACTTAATTTCTAATACAATGTTATATGGGATGTTCTCATGAAGTTAAGCACATAGTTTCACTCACAGTTTTGTCTCTTAAGTTTTGCAGAATTTGAGCACATAGTTTGTAATACAGTGTTTTAAGGGAAGTTCTCATGAAGTTAAGCACATAGTTTCAGACACAGTGTTGTATCGTTAGTTTTGACGAAGTTAACCATTTTGTTTCACACACATTGTTGTATTGTTAGTTTCCATGAAGTTAAGCATGTATATTCTCACACAATGATGTATCATTAGTAGTTTTATATACTGTGTTATATCGTTAGTTTGCCTGAAGTTAATTATGTAGTTTCTCATATAGTTAGATTTCATGAAGTTAAGCATATGGTTTCACACACAGTGTTGTATCTTTAGTTTTGAAGATGTCAAGCACGTAGTTTTATATACTGTCTTGTATCGTTAGTTTTCATGAAGTTAATTATGTAGTTTCTCATATAGTGTTATAAAGTTAGATTTCATGAAGTTAAGCACATAGATTCACACACAGTTTGGTATCGTTATATTTGAAGAAGTTAAGCACGTAGTTTCTAATGCAGTGTTACATGGTAAGTCCTCATGATGTTAAGCACATTTTATCACACACATTGTTGTATCATTAGTTTTGTAGAAGTTAAGCACATAGTTTCTAATACAGTGTTATAA
>NW_024435297.1:0-574 GCF_017639785.1 Mesocricetus auratus | reverse complement strand
TTAGTGTTAGGTTTAATCTTTAGGTTAGGTTTAGGGTTAGGTTTAGGCTTAAAGTAGTGTTAGGGTTAAGGTTAGGGTTAGTGTTAGTATTAGGGTTAGGTTTAGGGATAGGTTTAGGGTTAGGGTTAGGGTTAGCATTATTTAGGGTTAAGGTTAGTGTTAGGGTTAGTTTTAGGTTAGGGTTATCATTAGCATTAGGTTTAGTGTTATGTTTAAGGATATTTAGTGTTACAGGTAGGGTTAGGGTTAGCATTAGGTTTAGGTTTAAGGTTAGGTTTAGGTTTAGGTTTGGCTTAAAGTTAATGTTAGGGTTAGGATTAGGGTTAGGTTTAGGGATAGGTTTAGGTTTAGTGTTAGGGTTTAGTGGTTAGGGTTAGTGTTAGCGTTAGGATTAGGGTTATGTTTAGGGATAGGTTTAGTGTTAGGGATAGTGTTAGGATTAGGGTTAGGGTTAGGATTAGGTTTGTGGTTAAGGTTAGGGTTAGGGTTAGGTTTAGGTTAGGTTTATGGTTAGCATTAGAGTTAGGGTTATGTTTAGGGTTATGTAAAGGTTACAGTTAGGGTTAGGGTTAGC
>NW_024435296.1:0-40831 GCF_017639785.1 Mesocricetus auratus | reverse complement strand
AGGAGATGGCCCATTCTTGTTGAACAGGTAGCTCCTGATTCAATATATTCTGAGAACAACTGTTCCATCATCCAGAGAGAAGAGCAATGTGTCACAGCAGTGTCGTTTCCTTCCAAAGGGTGAGTGCGTCTGTGTGTCACTAGTGCTGACCTAAGTGGCAACAGCTAGTCCTTACAGATCTGATCCAGGGCCTTCATGAGGGAAACCAGTTTCCAGGCTTTGGACTAGGTTTTCTGGTTATCAATGTCTAGAGTCAGTGATGCTCTCTCGTAGCATAACATTTGCTGTCCATTTCCTTGAAAGCTGATCTCATGTCTCCTATGGAGAACAGTCTCTGAATATCTTTTATCTGGTAGAAATTTATGTGAATAGACTATAGGATAAACTCTTTAGTGTTTCAGTAGTTAGTAATTTTGGGATTTTTCTTTCTAGCTGTAAATTTTAATGTGATATGTATAATATTTAAGAAAATACTTGTATACAGGCATAAGTATGTGTGCACACACATATTGACTAAGTTATGTGGTCCATGAAATTGGATTATGTGTTGGTAGTCACAGCTCCACCTATAGCACCCCTGTATCTCAGTGTCAAAACAGAATCACATTCTGTGTGGACACAGAAGGGCAGAAGGTGTTAAAATCTCGAATCTTTCTCAAGGAAATGAAGCATTTAAGAGCTTTATTGTCAGGCGGAGGGGGTGCACACCTTTAATCCCATCACTTGGGAGGCAGAGGAAGGCAGATCTCTGTGAGTTCGACGCCAAGCTGGACAGACAGCCTCTAAAACAATACAGAGAAACCCTGTCTTGTAAAACCAAAGAGAGAGAGAGAGAGAGAGAGAGAGAGAGAGAGAGAGAGAGAGGAGAGAGAGAGAGGAGAGAGAGAGAGAGAGAGAGAGAGAGAGAGAGAGAGAGAGAGAGAGAGAGAGAGAGAGAGAGAGAGAGAGAGAGAGAGAGAGAGAGAGAGAGAGAGAGAGAGAGAGAGAGAGAGAGAGAGAGAGAGAGAGAGAGAGAGAGAGAGAGAGAGAGAGAGAGAGAGCTTTATTTACATGTAAGGGTACTTTAGCATGAACTTTCTAAGATATGGACCAGGAATGGTCTGGGTGAAGAGGTAAGTGTCTCCATGACTGTAATGTGTTCAGAAGTTTGATTTAGGATTTTGCACTGAATATTAAGTTTACTATTTTTGCTACAGGTATGCTTGGATTTTCCTTCTTTCTAAAATTTCACTTGTGTCATTTCTGCTTTAGTGTTTGGGATGGTAACTGCTGCAGATTGGAAGTAGGGAACACATTAACATAGGGAAGATAGACTTGCAAATTTTTTTCATCTTTTGGATTGTTTTTTCCCTCCATTTCTTTTCTTTATTTCTTTTTTGGTTTGTTTTTTTCTTCCATGTCTTTAAGTGATTTTTCTCATATCTTCTTTGAGGGCCTCTATCATTTTCATGAAGTTGTTTTTAACATGTTTCTCATCTGCTTCTTCTGCCATGGGCTGTTCAGGTCTTGCCTGTGCAGATTCTCTAGTTTCCAGCTGTGTCATATTCGTTTTTCTGTTGGTGGGTTTGTTTTTGTATTTTCTCCTTCCCATCATTTCTCCCTATGGGTGCAGAAGAGTCTCTTCCTCCCCTGGTGGGTGTCTGACCACGGTTCCTTTCCAGTGGGTGGGAGCAGTTCCAATAAGCTGGTGGCAGGGATGGAGGCCATCCTGGTATCAGGACCTTAGCAAACTCTAGGTAGGCTGGACCTTCACCTTGCTTGTCCCGTGGGTGGAGAATGGGACTTGGAAGCTGGCAGTCTCAGGGCTGGCTGAATCCTGTCAGGATGGGATCGGGTGTGCACAGTCCTCAGGTCTCTGGTGGTTCTGTTCAGGCCATCGGAAAGCAGGAGACAGAGCCACACTTATCTCACCTGTCCCGTGGGTGGAGAATGGGACTTGGAAGCTGACAGTCTTAGTGAGCTGAATCCCGTAGGGCTAAAGATAAGGTTTTAAGCATACTTCTGACTTCACTATTCACATTCCAATACAATCTCATGAGAAAGTTGTGCACTACGTTAAACCTGGACTTTTGGGCAGCTTCTGCTATCTCCCTAACTACTTAGGGTGAAGTGGCAAAGAACAATTTGAGTTTCAACAAAGCAGTCCTCAGTGTGGTCTGTAGTCACTGGCTGTAGCCGTTGATTTTCCTGTGTGTGTGAGTGCTTATGGCATGAAAGTGATGCCTTCACTAGAAGGCTATATTGCAGGAATTTATAAGAGGTCATGATTTTGTTTATTAGCTTCTCTTTGCCAGCTGCTCCAATTGAATTGCTTCACTGAAGTTTGGGGTAAGATAATGGCGTCGATAAAGAAGACAAACGTTAGAGACAGGTAATCTTCTAAACCTTATCTCCCAGTACTCCTTGCAATGGCTGTAAAATAGAGCCCTAAATTTAGAGGACAAGGTGCTACATTTAGTTCTTTTGCCCCTGAGCAACCTGGTGCTGGGCAGAAGTCCGAAAGGGCTTGATTTAGGTACCTGGGCGCTAAGGGATTTAAGCCTGGGATGCCTGGCTAGTGCCCACCTGGTGAACTCAGGTGAGTGAACCAGAATGCTGGGCTTAGGAGGATCGAAGTGTGCTTGAACAGGGGAGGTTAAATTCTGACCAGAGAACACAGTTGAAGCTAACGCTCTCTAGGTGTACAGAGTTCAAAGTGCGGACCCTTGGGCTCGCGCACCAGACTATTTCCTGACCTGGATTATGACGCAGGCCGGCGTAGGCGGGAGGGTGCCCCCTGGATACCACAGTGTAGTTTATGGTCTGGAGAGGATAGTACAGTGCTATAGGAGCTGGGACGAGGGGGCTGGGCGCTTTCACTCCAGGGCTGTGCCCCAGTCCTCGGAGTGTAGGGCTGCAGCCCCACACTGGCTGTTTTCAGTTTTCATTGTTCCAAAAGACAGTGTGTGTTTTGGGCTTCAAAGGACAGAGTACGATTAGAGCTGGGACCAGGGGGCTGGGCGCTTACACTCCGGGGCTGTGCCCCAGTGTAGGGCTGCAGCCCCACACTCCCTATTTCAGCTTTTCGTGCTCTAGCTCTTCTGTACTCAGGTGTTGGAGTCAGGAGTGAGCACAGACCTGTCTGCAGAGATAGGGCTGTGGAGGGAGTCCCCACTGCGCTTGTGAGACCAAAGGTGCAATGATAGCTCTTGCTACACCACCCCAGTGGTGCCAGCCGGCCACTGGCGCCTTCCGGTTCTCAGAACCATGCTTATTAAGCCCGGGTGTGCTGCTGGCCAGCGGGCCGGCTGCGTGTCCTCTGCCTGTGGGCTCAGCGATAGCAGAGCCCTGTACCTCTGCGGTGTGTGTCCAGCGGGGTTCAGAGCTGCAGCACGGGGTGAGTCCTGGGCACCGAAACCGCGGGCATGGTGGGGCCTGTGCTTGGCTGCTGGTTTTGTTGCTTGGAAGGCGGCCTGGGGATCTGGAAGCCTAGGTGGTTTTGCACAGGAGTCAGTTAGTTAAACGTGGTTCTTCTGATTGCAGGAACCTGGAGTTTCTTGGTGATGAAACTTCTTAAAGAGGATATCTAAGCTGGGGCCAGAGCTAAGATTCTAAATCTGCATCATTTTCTTATTATACATGGTTGTGTGCCACCAGGTGGGTGCTGGGAATTGAACTCAGGACCTCTGCAATACCAGCTAGTGTTCTTAGTCACTGAACTATGTCTACAGGCCCCCATGACTTTTAAAAAGGATTTTACAAGTATAAATTTCCCTGTTACACACCTTCTATAAGTTTTGTGCTGTGGTTTTTTCAACTTACCTAAAAGTATTTTTATTTGTATTACAAAAAATCTATTTTGTGTGGATGGGTGTTTTGCTCTTGCATGTATGTCCATGCTCCACGAGTTTGCAGTGCCTGAAGATGCCAGAAGAGGGTGCCATGTTCCCCTGGAACTGGAATCATGGATAGTGGTGAGCCACCATGTGAATGCTGGGAACCAAACCTGGGTCATCTGTTTTCAAGAAAGACAAATGCTCTTAGCTGCTTAGCTCTTCCTGTTTTAAGATGGCTAATTTTAACTCACTGTAATCAGAGATCATGCTTCTCAGGATTTGAATTTTTAAATGAATCTTTACTATTTCAAATTATGTGTGTGTATATGTGTGTGTCTGTGCACACGTGGGTTCCATGCCTGAGAAGGCCAGCAGAGGGCATGGGATCTTCCAGAGTTGGAGTTATGGGCAGGCGGTTAAGGACTGTCTGACATGGATTCTGGGAACTGAACTCTGATCCACTGCAAGAGCAGTAAATGTGCTCAGCTGCTGAGTCGTTTCTCTGGGCTGGGCCCTGTGATTTGATTATTTAAAAAACATTGTTTATTTTAGCTTGATGTGTGGATTTGTTCTGAAGAATCTTGTGTGTACATCTGAGAATGAATGTCTTTCTGCTGTTGTTGTATAGTGTTTTGTTAGTATGTTAACCTAACTGGTTTGTAGTGTTGTTCCAGTGTTTGCTCTTCATGTTGACTCACTGAAGGTGAGATCTTGATATCCCTAACTACTGTTGATGAATGGTCTGCTTTTTCCTTTACTTCACCAGATTTACTTCGTCTTGTGGTTCTCTTGTTGGGTAAAACCCTATGTCTTAAAGACTGAGGTAGCATTTGCAATCATGTGTTTGTTTCCAGTAACAGTTTTTGTCTAAAAGTCTTTTTAATCTGATATCAGAGTAGTCAATCCACTTGCTGATGATTAATTAGTATCTGTTGCCTGGTGATAAAGATTTGAATAACCCACTGAGGTAGGATGGATTCAAGAAGAGGTAAAACACACAATCACCTGCAGGCCTTACTCAGTGAGGTGTGGAAGAACATTCAGAAGGAATGTGGATGGCCTGGTTATACATTAATGGTCTTTGGGGAGAGATGATGGAAATAGTTGACTTTACTGAATCTCTGTCCTTGTGATCCTGGAGGCAAGTCCTTTTTATCATTGCCTAGCAATATGATGCCACACTCTTGTGTCTCAGACCCAGGTGAGGAAGGGAGAGAAAGGATTGGGATGAAAGATTTTTCACCCTTTTCTGTGCCATTTTAAGGTTGGTGCTGTACACTTAAGAGGCTAACACTAAGTAAAGGAACTCTACATCAACCCCAGAGTATAGGCTGTGACCTCCTCTTGGATCCTGTCTGAAGACACAGATGTAAAAAGGAAAACAATGATACAAGAATTAAAAAGAAAAAGAACATAATATTGCATATGTTTATTTGGTAGAAGTTAATAAAGTGTAGATAGCAGCTTGGAAGGGGACCTTGTGGGTGATCTAGCTAAAAACAGATTTCATTGAGAGTAATGATCAAAGGCTTTGTTTGTTTGTTCATTTTGTCAGATCCCTAAGGGGAAGACTGTTCTGGAGGTTCTAGTGGGTGTGTGGTGATGCCTGAAAGATTCAAACGCATCATTCCTAGGCTTGTTTTTCAAAGACTAGTTTTTTTTTTGTTGGGCTCAAACTGCATTATTTTAACTCAAGATAAGAGACAGGAGGAAAGGGTTCAAATCCCTCTGTCAGTTTTTCCTGACCACTCCCCATTCCCCACCCTACTAAGCTGCAGATCTGTGTTGTTTCTCTGCAAGGAAACGTTTTGTCAAACCCAGTGCATACAGGTAAATAATTAACTTGAAGTCAGGGTGAAGCAGCCAACCCAGGTCATTGATGATCTGTTGTAATTGTCTTAAAAACCTCTTTTTGGGGTCTCCTACTCAGCTTCCAAATAAATACACAGAGATTCATTCTTACTTTATGAGTGCCTGGCCTTTGCTCAGCTTTTTCCTAGTCAGGTTTTCTAACTTAAATTATTCTGTTTCTACTTAACCTCTGTTTTCTCTTTGGGCTTTTTTCCTTTCTTTATTCTGTATATCTTTCTTTCCTTCTTATTCCATTTTTGGCCCCTGGCATTGTCCTCCTCTTCTCCTTTTCTTACTTGATCATCTCTAGGTTTCTCTTGCTAGTTATTCTCTCTGCATGCCAGCTCTGCCTGTCCTTTCTCCTGCCTAGCTATTGGCATGTTCAACTCTTTATTAGACCAATCAGGTGTTTTAGGCAGGCAATGTAACACAGCTTTACAGAGGTAAACAAATACAGCAAAGAATAATGCAACGCATCTTAAATATTACACAACATTCTTTCTTGACACTCTGCCCTTATCCTCCAACCCTCCTGGAGTTAAGCTCTGAGAATCTCCTCATAACTCCTGTTTGAAAACTCATTGTGTTTCACCACACTTAGTCACTCAGTAAGAACAATTGTAAGTTGCCAGAAAATGTGGATGGAGGCTCTCTGCTTCGTATTTTATGGCAGCCCATTTCATATTCACAGAGTTGACCATGCCACCTATACCTGTTTTTGTAACAGTACTGTGGAAGATGCATGCTAATAGGCTTAACTTCTTTGTCTTGAAGGTTGTGGCAGCAGTGCCTGAAGATAATACAGTAAGCGTTGATCCTAGTCCTGCATCATTGGAATTGGTGACATGTTTGCTTATCTTTGGACTGCTTGCTGTTGTCTTATTAGTTTGCAGAGTCTACAGATCAGTAAGTAATAACTTATAGTAAGAGAATGGTCATTCTGGGATTTGTTTTTGCTTTTAAAATTTATTTTCTTTTATGTGTATGACTGTTTTGCACGTATGTATATGTATGTATGTATGTATGTATATCATTAGTTCGTGGTATATAAGGAGGTGAGAAGAGGGCATTGTTGGATTCCCAGGTACTGGAGTTACTGATGATTGTGAGTTACAGCATGGATGATGGGAGTTGAATCTTGGTCCTCTACAAGAGTAGCAAGTGCTCTTAACCACTGAGTCATCTCTCTAACCCTCATTCTGTGTTTATGATTGAACAACTAATTGGAGAAACTTGCTATTTCAGAGAAATAAGTCAGGTCATAGTGTTCTGGGTTACTCATGGTGATATGTAGTCATTAGAAACTGAATATAGATTTAGTGGGTTTTCTTTGTAGGAATACAATAGGGTAGTGCTAAACCCCATCTTTCTTCCTTTCCTTCTTCTTCTTCTTTTTTGGGGGGTTTCTGTGTTTGTTTTTAACAGTATTAAAATGCCAGCAGATATATCTACCTCCCAACATAGAGTAAAAAACCCTACTGTATATGCAGTTAATAATCCCTGATTTCATTCCTATGGACTGCTATGTAGAGGTACGCTTGTCCTGGATCCTGTATTGCTTATTAATATATTTAATTTATTTATTTTAGGAGGGAGTCATGCCATATCCTTTTCTTTCTGAGACTTCTTTTTTAGATGTTTGCCCTTGTGCTCTGACTTCATTCCTAATTTCTTCATGGTTTTCTAGTTCCCTCCAGAAGAAGACCCTCTACTCGTGTTGCACTTCCTTGTCTTCGGTATACACACATCCCAATGTATCTCGTGTTTTCCAGTTTTTCTTCTGATTTTCTGTCTCTGTTTTCTAGGTGGTAGACGTCTGCTTGTTTGCTTCCCTTGCTCAATTTACTCTAGCCCCAGTGCTCTCCAGGGTGGATTTATCCCTTCTTCATTGAGAGCTTCTTTAAGAAGTAAAAGTCTAATGACTTTATTAGAGTCAGTCCAGGTCTAGAGCCCCTTGATATTTCATAGACTTTTATATTGATTATTAACAATAGGAGACTTAATAAAAGGGGCTCCCTAAAATACTTGTTTTAGTGCCCAATATATGTGTGTGAAACATGGATTCAAGTGGAACTTAGCAGGTGACTTTGGAATGAGGCTGTTTCAGAGCCTTTAATATGATAACACACAGTGTAAATCTTCAATGGGAGATGTTACTATGTAGCATTGTTTTCAATGGAAATAGAATGCTTTTGGGTAAGTCATTCACTGTAAGGCCATAACAAAGTTGTTATCTTAAAACTTAGAGTACACGTGATATAGATTTACTTGAAGGAATATTTGTTTTAATGTAATTTTGTTTAAAATTTGTTTACAGATTCAAAGCCGATTTTATGTTGGTAAGTAGTCATTTTGGTTTTAGATCTTGTGGTTGTATATAATTTAAAAACTGATCACACTTAGTCATAATAATCTTTCTTTTGCTTTCTCAGTAAGGGAGCAAAAACTGGCTCTCGAACTTTCTGTGCTACTGAAAGAGAAATGTAAACTACTTGAACAAGTGAGCCTTGCTCAGAAGGAGGTAAGACATGTTTGAAAATAACATCCATCGTAGTGTGGCACTTACTGGTTCTCCATGGATGATTCCGTGTCATCAGAGCTGTGTCAGAGCAGAGCTCCCTGCTCCTCACCTTCATCACTTAGCCATTCTCTTTGCAGCCACCCTGGTGATGTATGGTGCTTGTCTTCCCTGACAGACTAGTGAGAGGGAGCACCTTGATTTGCTCATTGCTCATTGGATATTGTGAAACTGCCTTTAGGGCTTTTTCACCTTAAAAACAACTTTATTATTATTAGTAATATTGTGTGTGTGTGCGTGTATTTGTGTCTTTGTGTGTGCATGCATGTACCAATAAGGCATGTTTGTGGTGATCATAGGATGTGGAAGCAGTCAGTTTTCTCCTGTTACCATGTGGGCTCCTGGGATTGAACTCAGGTTATCAGTCTTGGCACCAAGCTCCTCAACTACGGAGCCATCTTGCTGGCCCATTTCCACCCTTTTAAAGGCACTCACAATCTTTTTCCCTTTAGGTCCTATAGAAGAAGGGTTTTTGTTTTTAATATTTTCTATGTTATATATGAGTTTTGTCAGATAAGTGGATTGCAAATATCTTCTACTCTGTGAATTATATTTCTGTTTTGTTTGGTGTCTTAGAAGTTAGAGGTCTAGAATTACAGTGTTAATGTGCTGTAATGTGTCATGAAATTTTCTCTCATCAAGGATATGAAGGAACTTTTGCTTGGTGTTGTGTAAACACTTTACTCACTGTTTTCATTTGGGCTTTGTATTAGCTTGCTAGGGCAGCTGTGACAAAATGCCACTTTAGCAGCAGGAGTGAATTTTCTTACAGTTCTGGATACGTGTCCATGGAGATGTAGGCAGACTTTGCTTCCTCTGTGGCCTGTCCCTTGACTTGTAGTTACCATTGTCTGCTTGTTGTGTCTCACTCTGTCTTAATGCTCTCATGTTAGGATACCAGTCATGTTAGTTTGGGTCATCTTAACAGCATCAGTTTAACCTAGTTATTTTTAAAGGCTTTGTGTCCAAATATCATATCATTCTGAGTTGCTGAGACTTAAGAGACTTGGTTTCTCTGTGTATTCCTGAAGATCAGGCTGGTCTCCAACTCACAGATTTTGTCTTCCTTCCTGATATGGAACTTAAAGATTTTACCTTCCTTATTTGCCTTATTTAACATGTGATAAAAATGTCTGGTAGCCAGTTACTACACATTAATCTGTTGATTTGTTTAGGGAATATTAGATGACTCACTTCTGTGGATAAGCTTAAGTCACTCTTGCTGTTAGAGTTTTCATCTCCAGCAGACTTGGAACAACTTTGCTAGTGACAAGGGTAAATAACGTTCTGCCGTATGTTGCCCCGGCTCGTGGTTGCGGTGTTTGTGCTCAGCACAGTGGTTATATTGCAAAATTAAGCTCAGAAAATCCAAGGGAATTTTACCTTTGTGGAGATAGATTCTGTTTGCTGCTTTGGCATCTCTTTAGATACAATTTGAGACAAAATTTGTAGTTTTTACTCATGTGTTTCCTTGTTTCCTTCAGTATGAAGCATTAGAGTCATCTTTAAAGGAGGCCAACTTTGACAAGGTGTCAACAGACGCACAGAGTTTGGAGGTAAAAAAAGTATGATTTAAAATCTAGGGAAAAGATTCCCATCAAAAGTATGTTATTTTCTCAAAAATAATTATTTCAGAGAAATATAAAATATGTGTCTAGATCTTAAACCTTACAGAAAAAGTTAGAGGAAACGGAACATTTGTAGGTAGCATAAAACATTATAAAACAAGCCAATTTCAGTTCTTGTTATTAACTTGTTTTGGGGGATAGGAAATCAGTTTATCAGAATCTACAGATTTATAGAAAGTAATCCTTTAATCTGTACTCCTAGGAATGCATTGAAAAGACCATTCCTTTTTTAGGATATTTTGCTCCAGGAAAAACACATAGAACTCTCACAAATTTAAGAATAATAGGAAATAAATAAACTGTGACCATATCACTTTTTTCTTACCGTGGTAGTAGGCATTAACTAAAATTAGACCAGAGGTTTTCATTGTAAATAGTGGCATGGTGATAAATATTCAGTCCCTGTCTGTACTCTTGATCATGTCCAATTTTCAGTCAGTGACACTGGTATCACTGAATGGAGAGTTTAAGAGAGATGGACAGTTAACTCTCCTGTTTCAGAGGACACAATGATTCATCTTAGCACACAGAATACAATGTGATGGAGTGCCTTGATACTGTTTGCAGATGGAAGGGTTGTAAAAAATGAATTGTGAGCCTGTATCGTAAGTAGAAGCAGCCTGCTCCTGCTAATGATAAAATAGAAAACAGATCTTATACCTTTGATTATGGTGTTCATTTCAGTGTGGCAGGTCTGTCATGTTATGTCCTCTGTAGGAAGTCTGTGTTTTATGATTGAGAATGCTCTTGTAGAACCCACAAGGAGTTTAGACTCCAATTACATTCCTGCTGTTATTTTAACGTTAGAGAAATGAACAAATGTATACAGTATTTATAAATTCATCTGATTTTTACCCTAACTAAAAATTCTTATGTCTGGCTTGTTAAAGTTAGCTTTCTATTTCAGGCAACCTATAAAAATCTAGAAAGAGATAAATCTCAATCTGGTGATGAACTACTAATTTTAGAGAAGAAACTAGAAGAGAGAACTAAGCATCATGAACAAGATGAATTGGTGAGTCCTGTGTATTCCAAGAGAATTGAGAATCTTACACATTAATACTATATTTATGAAAATATTCCATGTAAGCCAGCCATAGTGATGTAAACCTGTAATCCTAGCTCTTGAGAGGAGGTGGCAAGCGTTCAGCAAGAATGTGAGAGGACACCCTGTCTTTAAGATGCAAATAAAGGAAAATAAATAAATAAAACTCCAGAACCAACCAACCAAATAATACATCTAACCAAAACTAAATGAAACAAAAGAGGAAACTCCTGTATGTAAAAATTAGAATATAGATGACCATGAGAACAAAAATTTCCACATCCGATCTTTTCACCTGGATTTTGTTTGTTGTTTTTTTTTTCAAGACAGGGTTACTCTGTGTAATATTGCCTGGCTATCCTGAAACTCACTCTGTAGACCAGGCTAGCCTGGAATTCACAGAGGTCCATCTGACTCGGCCTCCTTTTGCTGGGATTAAAGGCATGCACCGCCTCCCATTGAATTTTTACTTTTTGGATGTTATGTTCATTAGTGTTTTTGCATATTCCTTTTTTCTAATTGTTTTCATTTTCTGAGACAGTGTTAGAATATAGCTCATTCTGTTACACTGTATAACTGTATAGCTGAGGCTGTCCTCAAACTCATGACCTTCCTGCCTGCGCCTCCTAAGTGCTGGGATTACAAGTGGGTACCCCTACACTTGACTCCCTTGTACATTTACATGGAAAATTTCCATATCTGGTGTGGAAGTAACCATAAATAATGTAATGTGAATAATCATACTAAAAGGTGTATGTATGTATGCATACACACATAGACATATGTTTTAACTTATAATATTTTAAATATAATTTTTAATTTAAATTAGAAACAAGCTTGCTTCACATGTCAATCCCAGCTCTCTCTTCCTCCCCTCCTCCCTTGCCCCTCCTCCAGCACCACAGCCCCCAACCCAATTCCCACAATGTTTCCCAGGGAGCATGAGGCCCTCCATGGGGATCTCCAGAGTCTGTTATTTCATCCAGGGCAGGGCCTAAGCTCTCCCCCACATGTCCAGGCTGAGAGAGGTTCCCTTCATGTGGAATGGGCTCCCAAATTTTATTCATACACCATGGTAAATATCAATCTACTGCCCAAGGCCCCAGAGATTGCAGAGGCCTCATCACTGACACCACATTCAGGGGGTCTGGACCAGTCCCCTGCTGGCCTCTCAACCATCAGTCTGGGGTCCAAGAGTTCACCCTTGTCAGGTCAGCTGTCTCTGTGGGTTTCACCATCATGGTCTTGACCCCTTGCTCGTCACTCCACCCTCTCTGTCACTGGGTTCCAGGAGTTCAGTTCAGTGTTTAGCTGTGGGTATCTACCTTTCCCTCTGCTTCCATCACACATGCACACACACACACACACACACACAAACACACACACACACATACACACACCACACACACACACAGACACAATATTTACAACTTTTTTTACTTTAAATTCTGGCATAAGGAAAATCTTGATGTGTGTGAGATTATTTAAAACATGAATTAGTGGGTTCATCTTGAACCTAAACAGTGCTGTGATACACTGAATTTGTGAAGATATGCTATTATCACATAATTTGTAAAATCCTTGTGGGCTCGCTGTAAGCAAGCTGACAAGGCTGATATGATTGTTGGGAACTGAACTCAGGACCTCTTGGAGAATAGTGCATGGTATTGACCACTGAGAAGTTGTTCCAACTCCTTGTTTAGGTACTTATTTGCACTTCTTCATGGTTTTTTGTTGTTGTCGATTTTGCTATAAGAATTCTCTGTGTAACAGTCCAGACTATTCTGGAACTCACTATGTACACCAGGCTGGCCTCAAACCTGGAGATCTTTATGCTTTGCTGCACATTTTAAAAATAAGATTTTGACATTGCTGCATTGTTTTCCCTTTCCATTTTTAGTTTTGAGACTTGAATGCTGTGTAGATTATGGTGACTTCTTTGTTTTCTGCCCTTTCTTTCTTCATAAACAATATCTTTCTGTTGTCTTTAGCTCTCTGATATTATGTGGAGATGTGTCACATAGTGTTTCTTTCATATGTAGGGCACTTTCATTCTGGAAACGCTTGGTTCTCTGGGTTACTAGAATTATTCATTGTGATAATACAAAGTTTTTATTTGATGATTATTTCATTTAATCCTGGCTACCCTGGAACTCCCTATGCAGATCAGGCTGACCTTGAACTCACAGAATTCCAACTGCCTCTGCCTCCTGAGCACTGAGATAAAAGGTGTGTGTCCCTGGGATTGGCCAGGTTGCATCTTGTTGAGCTGGCTTTCCTTAAGTCCCATTAGAAAGTGGTTGGTTACTTTCATAACATTTATGCCACTCCTGTTCCTGGAGGCATATCTTACCCGTGTTTAGTATTGTAGTTTGCATGGTTCACAGGTGACATTGATGACTACTTTTTTCCTCTGTTGCATGCATAACACTGTAAAGAGAAGCTATTTCTTGAGAGAAACCTTTCCGCCCACCTGGTTCCAGAGCTGCTTTCCTGCCCGCCTGGTTCCAGATCCGCATGAGTCCCAAATAAACACACAGGAGGCTATATTAATTATGAAGCTGTTGACCTTGTTTGTCTCTTACTGGCTAGCTCTGCCTTAAGTAATTACCCCATAATTGTTAATCTAAGTATGTTTCTTACTGGAGAATAGTTCCCGGCGTCCTACCCCCATGGCGTCACATGTTGACTCTCTTGTGTTTCCCCTTCCCAGAATCCTCCTTGACTCCTAGTCCCTCCTATCTAGGTTTTCTATTGGCCAGACAGTACTTTATTGACAAATGCACAGGCAAATAACAGGACTTCCCCAATATAACACCTTTCAGCACTATTGAAGATCACCAGTAGGGATGAAACATCCAGCTATATGTATGCCTAAAAGAAACAAAGATGAGTGGCAGAGAATGAGATGTGTATATGCATGTCTAGCAGAAGACAGGAGCAGGAGGGAGGATGGAGAGAAAGCAGGAGCATGAATGTGTGTGCATCTGTGTGTTGGTATGTGCGTATGTGTGCAGGCACCCAAGGAGGCCAGAAGAGGACATTAGATCCTCTGGAATTATAGGCACTTGTAAGCTTCTCAGTGCAGGTGCAGGGAATTGAGTGTGGGTCTTCTGCAAGAGCAGGATGTGTTTTTAAGTACTCATCTGTCCCTCCAATTCCCCAGGTCTTCCTGTTTGGTTTCCACTCATCACTCTCTTACTACTGCTTTGAAATCATTGTGTGAAGTCATCTTATTTTCTGTTTGTCTAACTGGCTTAGGTTTCTTCTGTCTATTGTCTGTGGAGTCTTTTTTTATCATTTTTTATTTTAATTTTAAATAGCTTGTTTTACATGTCTATCCCAGTTCCCTCTCCCTCCCCTCCTCCCACACTCCCCTTCCCACCCACCCTCCCACCCTATTGCCAAATCCTTCCACATAGGGGATATCTAGAGTCTGTCATTTCACTCTGGGTAGGGTGCAGGCACTCCCCCTAAGAGTCCAGGCTGAGAGAGCATCCCTCTTTGTTCTATAGCCACACGATGACTGTTTGTATTCCAGGGATAGACACTGATCCACAGCTCAGGGCCCCATAGGTTGCCCAGGCCTTCTCGCTAACACTCACATTTGGGGGGGTCCAGATCAGTCCCATGCTGGCCTCCCCACTGTAGGTCTGGGGTCTAAGAGCTCTCCCCTGTTCAGATCAGCTGTCTCTGCTGGTTTTGCCAGCCCATTCTTTGCCAATTTGCTCATCACTCCTCTCTCTCTGTCACTGGGTTCCTTGGGTTCAGTTCAGTGATTAATTATGTGTTTGCCTCTGCTTCCATCAGTCACAGGATGAAGGCTCCCAGATGGTTATAGACATCAAGTTCATTATCAGGAATGGGCATTCGAGGTGGTCTCTCCACTATTGCTTAGCTTGCCAATTGGTGTTATCCCTTTAGATCACTGGAGGTCACTCTGGTGCCTGATCTGTCTTCTATCCTATGATTCCCTCTTCCCCCTATTCTACCCCCACCCACTCAACTTCCTGTTCCCCCATGACCAACTCTCTTCCTCTTCACCCCCTCTCTTCTTCCCAGCTCCCACTCACCCCCACCCCTCACCATGTTCCCCATCCATTCAGAGGATCTTGTCTCAATCCTCTTCTCTTGGTTACTATGCATATATGCATATCTTTTAGGTTCTTTCTTGTTTCCCAGACTCTCTATCAGTGGAAGTGCAGACTAGCACTATCCTGATCCATGTCTAACATCCATATATGAGTGAGTACATACCATGTTTGTCCTTTTGCGACTGGGTTACCTCACTCAGGATGGTTTCTTTCAGTGCTATCCATTTACCTGCGAATTTCAAGATTCCATTGTTTTTTTCTGCTGAGTAATACTCCATTGTGTAAATGTACCACATTTTCTCTATCCACTCTTCAGTTGAGGGGCATCTAGGTTGCTTACAGGTTCTGGCTATTACAAATAATGCTGCTATGAACATAGTGGAGCAGATGCCCTTGTTGTATGAATTTGCCTCATTTGCATATATGCCTAAGAGTGGAATTGCTGGGTCTAGTGGTAGATTAATTCCCATTTTCCTGAGGAATCTCCATACTGATTTCCAAAGAGGCTGTATGAGTCGGCACTCCCAACCAGCAGTGCAGGAGTGTTCCCCTCTCTCTACATCCTCTCCAGCAAAAATTGTCTTTGGTGTTTTTGATTTTAGCCATTCTGACAGGAGTAAGATGGTATCTCGGAGTTGTTTTGATTTGCATTTCCCTGATGGCTAAGGATGTTGAGCACTTTCTTAAGTGTCTCTTGGCCATTTTAGCCTCCTCTATTGAGAATTCTCTATTTAGTTCTGTACCCCACCCTTTAATTGGATCCTTTGGTGTTTTGGAGACTTGTTTCTTGAGTTCTTTGTAAATTTTGGAGATTAGCCCTCTGCCAGATGTGGGGTTAGTGAATATCTTTTCCCATTCTGTGGCCTGCCTTTTTGTCATTTTGACTGTGTCCTTTGCCTTACAGTAGCTTTTTAGTTTCAGAAGGTCCCATTTGTTAATTGTGTATCTCAGTGCCTGTGCCACTGGTGTTATGTTTAGGAAGTGGTCTCCTGTACCAACTCGTTGAAGAGTATCTCCCACTTTCTCTTCTAAAAGTTTCAGTGTGGCTGGATTTATGTTGAGATCTTTGATCCATTTGGACTTAAGTTTTGTACAAGGTGATAAACAAGGATCTATCTGCAGTCTTCTGCATACCAGTACCCAGTTATGCCAGCACCATTTGTTGAAGATGCTTTCTTTTTTCCATTGTACAGTTTTAGCTTCTTTGTCAAAAACAAGTGTTCATAGGTGTGTGGGTTAAAATTAGGGCTTTCGATTTGGTTCCATTGGTCTACCTGCCTATTTTTGTGCCAATACCAAGCTGTTTTCAGGACTATAGCTCTATAATAGAGCTTGAAGTCAGGTATGGTGATGCCTCCTGAAGTTCCTTTATTGTATAGGGTAGTTTTAGCTATCCTGGGCCTTTTGTTTTTCCATATAAAGTTGATTAATGTTCTTTCCAGGTCCTTGAAGAATTGTGATGGAATTTTGATAGGGATTGCATTGAATCTGTAGACTGCTTTTGGCAAGATTGCCATTTTTATTATGTTGATCCTACCAACCCAAGAGCATGGGAGATCTTTCCATTTTCTGGTATCTTCTTTGATTTCTTTCTTTAAAGATACAAAGTTCTCGATATACAGGTCTTTCACTTCCTTGGTTAACATTATCCCCAGATATTTGATGCTGTTTTTGGCTATTGTAAAGGGTGATGTTTCCCTGATTTCTTTCTCAGTCACTTCATCATCTGTATATAAGAGGCCACTGATTTTTTTGAGTTTACCTTGTATCCTGCCACATTGCTGAAGGTGTTTATCAGCTCTAGGAGTAACCTTGCGGAGTTTTTTGGGTCACTTATGTAAACTATCATATCATCTGCAAATAGTAAAAGTTTGACTTCTTCTTTTCCTATTTGTACCCCCTTTATCTCCTTTTGTTGTCTTATTGCTGTAGCTAGAACTACAAGTACAATATTGAAGAGATATGGAGAGAGTGGACAGCCTTGTCTTGTTCCTGATTTTAGAGGAATTGCTTTGAGTTTCTCTCCATTTAGTTTGATGTTAGCTGTTGGTTTACTGTATATTGCTTTTATTATATTCACGTACGTTCCTGTTATCCCTGATCTCTCTAGGACCTTTATCATGAAGGGGTGCTGGATTTTGTCAAAGGCTTTTCAGCATCTAGTGAGATGATCATGTGTTTTTTCTTTCGCAGTTTGTTAATATGGTGGATTACATTGATAGATTTTCTAATGTTGAACCATCCCTGCATTCCTGGGATGAAGCCTACTTGATCATGGTGGATAATTTTTCTGATGGGTTCTTGAATCCGGTTTGCGAGTATTTTATTGAGTATTTTTTGCATTGATGTTCATGAGGGAAATTGGTCTATAGTTCTATTTCTTAGTTGTGTCTTTGTGTGGCTTGGGTATCAAGGTAATTGTAGCCTCGTAGAAAGAGTTTGCCAGTGAGCCTCCTGCTTGTATTGTGTAGAATACTTTGAGGAGTATTGGAATTAGCTCTTCTTTGAATTTCTGGTAGAATTCTTCACTGAAGCCATCTGGGCCTGGGCTTTTTTTGTTTGGGAGACTTTTGACGACTTCTTCTATTTCATTAGGGGTTATAGGTCTGTTTAGATTATTTATCTGTTCTTGATTTAGTTTTGGCAAGTGATATCTATCCAGGAAATTGTCCATTTCCTTTAAATTTTCAAATTTTGTGGAGTACAGATTTTCAAAGTATGCCCTGATGATTCTCTGGATTTCCTCAGAGTCCATTGTTATGTCCCCTTTTTCATCCCTGATTTTGTTAATTAGCATGCTCTCTCTCTCTGTCTTTTGGTTAGTTTGGACAGAGGTTTGTCTATTTTGTTGATTTTCTCAAAGAACCAACTCTTTGTTTCATTGATTCTTCTCAGTGTTTTCCTGGTTTCTACTTGATTGATTTCAGCCCTCAATTTGATTATTTCCTGGCATCTGCTCCTCCTGGAGGAGTTTGCTTCTTTTTGTTCTAGAACATTCAGCTGTGCTATTAATTCTCTAGTATGATTGTTCTCCAGTTTTTTCATGTGGGCACTTAGTGCTATAAACTTTCCTCTCAGCACTGCTTTCAAAGTGTCCCATAAGTTTGTGTATGTTGTGTCTCCATTCTCATTGAAATCGAGGAAGTCTTTAATTTCTTTTTTATTTGTTCCTTTACCCAGGGATGGTGCAATTGTGCATTGTTCAATCTCCATGAGTTTGTAGGGTTTCTGCGATTTGTGTTATTGTTGAATTCTATAGTTAATGCATGGTGGTCTGATAAGATGCAGGGGGTTATTCCAATTTATTGTATCTGTGGAGATTTGCTATGTTTCCTATTATGTGGTCAATTTTAGAGAAGGTTCCATGTGGTGCCGAGAAGAAGGTATATCCCTTTGTATTTGGGTGGAATGTTCTATAGATGTCTGTTAAACCCAGTTGGGTCATAACTTCTATTAGTTCTTTTGTTTCTTTGTTAAGTTTCTGTCTGGAGGTCCTGTCTAGCGGTGAGAGCAGAGTGTTGAAGTCTCCTACTTTTAGTGTGTGAGATTTTATGTTTATTTTGAGCTTTAGTAATGTTTCTTTCACGAATGTAGGTGCCTTTGTATTTGGGGTGTAGATGTTTAAAATCGAGACTTCGTCTTGATGTATTTTTCCTTTGATGAATATGAAGTGTCCTTCTTCATCTCTTTTGATTGATTTTAATTTGAAATCTAATTTGTTAGATATTAGGATTGCTACACCCACTTGTTTCTTGGGACCGTTCGATTGGAAGATCTTTTCCCAACCCTTTTACTCTGAGATAACGTCTGTCTTTGATGTTGAGATGTGTTTCCTGTATGCAGCAGAAGGAAGGGTTCTGTCTTCGTATCCATTCTGCTAGTGTGTCTTTTTATAGGCAAGTTGAGGCCATTGACATTGAGGGATATTAATGACCATTGATTGATGATCCTTGTTTGTGCTTGATTTATTGTTAGTGAAGTTATTTTGTGTAGTTTCTCCTCCCTTTTTCTTTTGGTGTTTTGTAACGTGGGATTATATATTGCCTGTGTCTTTGTGAATGTAGTTATCTTCCTTAGATCTAGGTTTTCCTTCTAGCATTTTCTGTAGAGCTGGATTCATGGATACATATTGTTTAAATCTGGCTTTGTCATGGAATATTTTGTTTTCTCCATCTATGGTAATTGAGAGCTTTGCTGGATATAGTAGTCTGGGCTGGCATCCTTGTTCCCTTAGTGTTTGTAGGACATCTGTCCAGGATCTTCTGGCTTTCATCGTTTCCATTGAGAAGTCAGGTGTAATTCGGATAGGTCTGCCTTTGTATGTTACTTGGCCTTTTTCTTTAGCTGCTCTTAATATTTTCTCTTTACTCTGTAGGTTTGATGTTTTGATTATTATATGGCGAGGTGACTTCTTTTTCTGGTCAAGCCTATTTGGTGTCTGTAAGATTCTTGTACTTTCATAGGCATATCTTTCTTTAGATTAGGGAAGTTTTCTTCTATGATTTTGTTGAATATGTTTTCTGTACCTTTGAGTTGTATTTCTTCTTCTTCTATACCTATTATTCTCAGGTTTGGCTTCTTCACGGTGACCCATATTTCCTGGATATTTTGTGTTAAGGATTTGTTGGTTTTGAGATTTTCTTTGGTTGACGACTCTATAGCCTCTAATGAGTCTTCAACACCTGAGATTATCTCTTCTATTAATCTATTCTATTGGTGATACTTGCATCTGTAGTTTCTGATCATTTACCCAGCTTTTCTATTTCCAACATCCCTTCATTCTGTGTTTTCTTCATCGTTTTTATTTCAGCTTTCAATCCTTCAACTGTTTGAGTTGTTTCCTTCATTTTTTTGGTTGTTTTTTCTTGGTGCTCTTTAGATTCTTTGAGAGATTTGTTTATTTCTTGAATTTTTCCCCCATTTCATGGATTTTTTTGTTTGTTTTTTCTTCTATTTCTTTATGGGATTTCCTCGTTTCTTCTTTGAGGGTCTCCATCATCTTCATGAAATAATTTTTAAGGTCTGTCTCCTCTTCTTCGTCTATGTAGTGCTTTTCGGGTCTTGCTGGTGTTGGATCTCTAGATTCTGGTGGGGTCATGTTGGTGTTTCTATTGCTGAGTGAGCTCTTATTCTCTCTTCTCCCCATCTCTTCTTCCAACAGGTGCTGGTGGGGTCTTTCCATCTCCACTGGTCTCCTTCCTTCCTGCAGCTGAAGCTGGGGATGCTGACACGGAGTTTGGGGCCTGGAAGGGCTGATGTCTTTCCTGAAGCTGGACTCGCTGAGGTTGGGTTCTTGGAATTGCTGAAGTCTTTGCTGTGTGGGCGGGTCTCCTAAAGCTGTGCTTGCTGGGGTTGGGGTCTTGGAATGGCTGATGTCTTTCCTGTGTGGGCAGGTCTTCTGGATGCCAGGGGCGTCCCTGAAGCTGGACTGGCTGGGGTTTGGGGCTTGAAAGTGCTGATGTCTTTCCTGTATGGGCAGGTCTTCTGGATGCCAGGAGCGGCCCGGAAGATCAAGGGGATGGGTGTTGGGCGGGTGGTCCCCGCCGGAGACCCAATCTCACCTGAAGCTGGACTCACTGGGCTTGGGGTCTTGGAAGGGCTGATGTCTTTCCTGTGTGGGTGGGTCTTCTGGATCGTCTGTGGAGTCTTTTTATCACAGTTGTGTCTCTAATGCTATTTGTCCATTTCCTTTTGGGCTGATGCCTTTCCTCTTATGTCTTTATTGTGTCATTTTAGATTTCAAAGAACATGGTGGTGACGACTCTTGTGTAGATTTACCATGTTATAATCAAATGTGCCTCCTCCTCACTTCTATCATGTAGTCCAAGCTAGACAGGAACTCACAGTGCAGCTCAGGCTCAGAGCACCTGTAGGATCTCTGTTCTTGATTTATAGTGTTCTTGAGGGTTACCTGTCTTCAGGAAATCCTGAACAAAGCAGCATGATGACTAAAAAAACATCATTAAAGTAGTGATTATATGGGATAGGAAGAAGAATTGACTAGATTTATCAGACAAGTATGTGTCAAAATCTTGTACTTGATAAAACTTTACCTTGTAAATCAGTTGGAGAATATTATTTCACAGTCTTCTGTTTTGAAAGTTCTTTATAAAAGGGAGCTACATCTGAGTTCATTTTTTAAGAAGCAGCCCTACCTTTTTAATATCTTTTAATGATCCATATAAACATGTAAATAAATGCATCTAAACATGTGTTATTGTTCACATCCTTGTTACTGTTTTCCTGTCAGCTTTTACAGGATGCTGAAGTAATGAAAGAAGAGGCTGACCAAGTCAATAAACTGCTGATTGTCACTGTGTTACAGAACTCAACTGTGCCCAACTCTCCTCCTGCTGAATGCAAGACACCTGGTCTTGGCTTTGTCCCTCCACCTGTTCCCCAGGATAGAAGCCCCAGGGACACTCCCTTTGCAGGGGATCCAAGAAAGACACCCCCATTGCCACCACCTCCTCCAGGAAACAGTTATGCAAGTCCTCCCGACTATTTTCCACCAAGGGATTTCATTGAACCACCCTTCCGGTCATACCCAGGTAGGCTTTTTAAAAAAAAAAGTCCATGTATGTGTCAACGTTCATCTGTGCTCTTCTTGTTACTATGATAAACACCAGCAGCACCAACTGTAGGAGGAAAGGGTTTTTATGGCTCACAGGTTGCAGTTCAGCAACAAAGGAAGCCAAGGCTTCCCACATCATATATAAAATCTAAGTACATATTTAGTTATTTGTTGAATTAATTGAAATTCCTTCATACCCTTACAGTGTTAAAATAAATTTATTGCCTTTACAGCATACTTTACCCTTTGGAATAAGTTTCTACACAGTAAATGATGCTTCCTAGTACTAGACAAGAACCAGCTTAGCTGTCCTAGGTGTCTGCTCTCTGCCTTCACCTCTACTCCTAAACTTCAATGGGAATAAAATGAGTTTTGTGTGGGAAGTTTAAAGGTGTTCCTTGGCCTATGGAAATGCTTTTAGTAGGATGTCAGGTCAGGATCACAGATCTCATATTAAGTGTGAAAATTTTACTCCATTGAAAAGCTGTTTTACAGGAAGTCTTGAGTGTATTGAGGTCTTGGGTACCTCCCAAGGCAGGACAAATACACCTGAAACTGATAGTGATGTTCTTATTAATCTCATGTATTTAAGAAGTACATTTTTCAATGTCAAGATTCATTTGTGAGATCAAGTATTGTGGCGTGAGTGTTTGGATATCGGAATAGGGGCTGGAGCTAGTGTTTTAACCAGTGTGCACTACAGGGTTTCAAATTCCACTGTCCTTTACCCATATCTTCCAACAGGGAGAAATGTGTACCAACCGAGGGGCTTTCCACCACCTTACCTTCCCCCAAGAGCTGGGTTCTTCCCCCCACGCCCACATCTTGAAAGTAGAAATGAGAGCCCCAGACTTGATTCTGCCTTCCTAACAACCTGCACCCGAACCCCCAGAAACACAGGAGACCTGACAGTTTCCTTGGTGGTCATTTCTTTTCATTTTTGTTTTATGTAACTGCTGTTACTTACGTGACTATATTTTTGCTCAAATTGAAGCTGGGTGGATTTATAATTCTCAGGATAGTATTTTGTAAATAAAGATTTAAATATGAATCTTAAGAGTAAATTATTTCCATTGTATTTTATTCTTGGTAGTACGATTTACTTTGATTACTCCATCCATAATTATGGCAGTTTTATAGATGTAATTTGATAGATGGGGATACCTTAAACTCAAAAAGGCAGTGTGTTTATATCAGAAATGTGTTCACACTGGTTGTAGACAAATGTAAAGGTACCTGTATGTTTAATCAAATAAATTTTGATAGAATTAAAGTCTTGTTTGACATTGATAATAATAAAACCAGCCAGTTTGACACAAACATGGTTCCATAAATCACTCTTTTAACCTGTACCAACAATTCAGTGGCTCAAAAGAGAAGTGTCTGGAACTGGAGATAGTTGCTCAGTGGTTACAACCGGCTGCTCTTCCAGAACAGAAGAATTGGGCTTGGTTCCCAGCATGCACAAGGCAGTTCAACTGGGGGCAATTGAATGGCTTCTTCTGCTGCCTAGTGTATTAGGATGCATGTAGTGCATATGCATGCATGTAGTGCACAGATATACATACATGTAGTTCACCAGGCATGCATGTAGTGCACAGCACGCCTGTAATGTCCAGGCATGTGTTTAGTGCACAGGCATGAATGTACACAAAACATCTGCACACAAAAATTATATAAAAGGGAATACATTTGTGTTTTTTTCTGATTTAATTATCTTACAAAATATGTATCTTTCTTGGAGTTAGATATGAATGACTCAAAATAAAGTAATAAACTTTAAAATCTTAAATATGTATTACACTTTAAAGAAAGCAGGGATAATTTATAATGATGAATTTCAGAATTTTTTAAAACTTAGTTCAATGACTAGTTTTCTTTACACAATTCGAAAACAATGTGTTTGTGTGTGTGTGTGTGTGTGTGTGTGTGTGAGAGAGAGAGAGAGAGAGAGAGAGAGAGAGAGAGAGAGAGAGAGAGAGAGAGAGAGTAGAGGAGGAGAGCGAGCCAGCAGGCACACACAAGTCCACTCTCATGCAGAATATATGGTGATCAGAGGAAAATTGGAAGATTATCTTTCTACAGTAGGTTCTGGACACATCTCATGTTCTCAGGATTGCACAGTGAGCCCTTTCCTCTATATCTTGCTGGTCCTACTGATTGGTTTTCTTACATAATTTCTCTCTCATTTTCACTGTTTATCCATTTATTGATTTTGCTTATTTGTTTCTTAACACAGGGTTTGTGTGTGTAGCCCTTTAACTTGCTGTGTTGACCAGGCCGGCCTTGAATTTGGAGTTTCCTGTGTCTGAGAGCTGGAATTTTGTTTTCTGTTATTTTATTTTTTCTTTGTTTTTATTTTTAAGTTTAAATTTAGATTAGAAACAAGTTTGCTTCACAAGTCAGTTCCAGGTCCCTCTTCATTTCCCTCCCTTCCTCCCATGTACTCTCCCAACCCCCCTCCCATTATCCCCTCATTACTCCAGGGAGGGTGAGGCCCTCCATGGGGGTGTCCATTGTCTGTCATTTCATCCAGGGCAGGGCCTAGACCCTCCCCCAAGAGTTCAGGGTGAGAGTGCCTCTCACATTGTTGGATGGGAGTCCAAAGTCCATGTGCATACTTGGCATGAATACTGATCTACTACCCAAGGCTCAATAAATTACCTAGGCCTCCTCACTGGAGTTAAAAGTATGTACCACCACCACTGTCATTTTATTCTTAGCTTGGTGATTGCTTCCTGTGGGCTGTGTTAAGAGAGTTGCCACAGTGTAACCGCCACGAGGCCCCTCTCTCTGAGGTAGGGAGTTCAAGTGTCTTCGAACTGGGGTTCCTCTTCTTGGTCTTGCACACTGATAGGAATGGAGAAAGTGAGACCCAACCAATGAGTTTCCTGTTGGTGTGTTCAGCCCGTGGTTTTCACCTGCAGTTGGGTTTTTCTTCGGTGTCAAGGCACGGAGTGAGTACACATTCTGTAGCACAGCAGTGTGAATGTGACTGGAATGTTTCCTGGGTGTTGTTGGGAACAGTGGTCAGGTGGTGTTTCTGCTCTAGACAGATAAGCTTTGTACTGAATGCATTGTTTCCCCTGTTCTGATTCTAGATATTTACAACATGAGCTTGTTCTTCTTCATTGCCAGTTTATTACTTGATTCAGGAAATTTATCAGTGTAAGCATTGTTTCCATGAAGAAAGAACTTATGATTTTGGTGTTTATCCACAATCAAGTATTATATTTAAAGATTTGTAATCCTGAGATTATTACATCTCTGTTTAAACCACTTTTCTTCTTTCTCTCCCGGGACCAGGATCTTACTTTCTGTGAGCTATTTATACTTAAAACAGACTAGGAATTTTATTGTGCATACAAGAGGCATAATTTTTCTATATCTGACCAAAAATTGACAGCTCAAGAAAACAAATATAATTTAAATACTAACTCAGGCCCGTAGTAATAAATTTTGGTTTCCTTCTCCGTGAATCCCAGTGACCCAGTTTCTGGCTCAGTCATAGTTTGTTCTTTGCATCAAGACGGAAACCTGAAACAATAACACAATTAGTTTCCTTTTTGTTTCAATTAGTATTCATAACTGAAGTGATAATGGGAGACGCCAAAGCTCAAGACATTGAATTGGGCTTTTTGACCAATAGGAGTGTGTAAATATAGGGTATATGTAACCTTCTGTGCATAATCTTACTTTAAAAACAAAACAGAAAATTAATATCTAATCCTTGCTAAAAAGCAGACAATGGTTGAAACAACAGGAAGCATATGTTAGGAAGTGATGTTCACATCTCTCCAGGTGAAGTCTCTTTGGCTTTTGTCCTTCCAATGTCTTTCTGAATATAGATTCATGTATTTAAGTCATATCATATAGTTATGTAAGTCCATAAACATTTTTAAAAATTTTTTTCATTTTACATACAAACCCCAGTTCCCCCGTCTCCTCTTCCACACCGTGACTCACTCCTGCAACAAAACCATACTTCCTAATAGTGCCACTCCCTTTGGGAACAATTTTCTTTCAAACCCCCACAGTTGGCCACACCCACATGCTGTGAGCCACTTTACCCCACCATATTTTGCAGGCAGGACTGCTTGGACGTTTTACGTTTTTCTGCTGAGTTGGACTCTCAGTCCCTCAACTGGTTATAGAATATGACAGGTTCAGTCTCTATCTCCTATTACTTGTCTTAGATGGTGTCACCCTTGTAGATTCCTGGGAGTTTGTATTGCACTAGGTTTTCTAGTTCATCCCTGAAAATGACCCCTCAATTCCACTCATCTCTCCCTGTACTCTCTCCCCCTACCCTGCACCCTAACCTGGCCCTCCTGTTTCCATCCCCATTTGCCCCCAGTCCACTCACTAAATCTATTCTATTTCACTTTCCTAGGGAAATTAAAGCATATCCCTTCCCACCCCACCTGTCCTTGTTATGTAACCTCTCTGGGTTTGTGATATAGCATAATTATCCTTTCTGAATAGCTGATATCCACTCATAAGTGGTATATACCATGTTTGTTTTTCTAGGTCTGTGTTAGCTCACTCAGGATTATTTTTTCTAATTCCTTCTATTTATCTGCAAATTTCATGTTTTTTTTCCCTATGTGACACTGCATTTTGTAAATGTACCACATTTCTCTATCATTTCTTTGGATGATGAACTTCTGAATTGTTTCCAGTCTCTGGGTCTTATGAATAAAGCTGCTAGAACATAGTTGAGCAACTGTCCTGTTTTAGGATGGTGTCTTAGTTAGGGCTTTTATTGCTGTGAAGAGACACCATGATCACAGCAACTCTTACAAAGGAAACATTTAACTGGAGTGGCCCCCTTACAGTTTCAGAGGTTCAGCCCATTATCATCAAGGCAGGGACCATGGTGGCATACAGACAGATGTGGTGCTGGAAGAAGAGTTGAGAGTCCTACATTTTGTAGGTAACAGTAAGTCTACTGAAATTCTGTATGCTAGTCTGAGCATAGAATACCTCAAAGCCCTCTCCCACAGTGTCACACCACCACCAACAAGGACATACCCACTCCAACTCCAATAAAACCATACCTTCTGACTCTGCTACTCCCTGTGAAATTATGGGTGCCAGTTACATTCAAACTATTACATTTCACTCCCTGTCCCCCAAAGTTTGTAACAATATCATAATGCAAACCACATTTAGTCCATCACAATGTTTTATTCTTTTAAAGTCCAAGGTTCCTTCTAAGATTCATGCAATCTCTTAACTGCAATCACCGGAAAAATTCAAAATCAAGGCATAATGGCACAGGGTCAATGGATATGTAAAAACTACCTGTAAAATAATTTGGATTCTTGGTTTTAACTAGATATCTGATTTAATAATTTCATATGTAGTAGATTGAATCTGTCAGGAGGTCTTCAACTATGTACATCTAGTGTAGGTTTTAATGTAAATAATATGAAGAAAGAATAAAATCCTGAAAATAAAACTTCATTGTATTTTTCTTGAGTTATCTATGAGGGTGCTTTCATACAAGTATATAGTATGTACTGAGGAAAAGGAGGACACACAGAAAAGATAGGAAGTGGATGGTGCTTTCCCAGGTGCTCACTGAGGCTGTTGCAGCAAGAGTGCCTAGGAGCCAGCTGGAATGTTGACCAGTGCAGTACAAAAGAACGTCTGTTCCATTGATATTTCCACCGATCTCAGGCTTCTTTGGGGACTCTCGTATGGAATGCTAGTGTATTTGTGTCAAGTTGCTGGGACAGGGGGGTGGAACGTGTCAGTGTCTTTTGGATCTGGAAACATTCTGGGAATGAATTGATAATTCATGAATTTTTCCTTGTTTAATTTTTCTGTGTAGATGAGCCAGAATTGTCAGCAATGCCACCCGCTAAGAATGATAACAAAAGTGACCGTTGTGTAAGTATATGACATTGAAATCTACCCATGTATCCACAACTAGTTTCTTGATTTTCTTAGATAAAGACCAGAGCTCTTCTACTAAGTGATATAAAGATATTAATAAAATATACTTCTAGTTAGCATTAGTTCTTTCATTGTTGGATTTTTAACCTGTGTTAAATAGTACAGATCACAAGAAGGTTTAGATGATGCATGTAATCCTAGCATTTTTGCAGGCTGAGGCAGGAGGCTTGTAACTTCAAACACATACTGGGGTATATAAGCAGACTTTGCCTCCAAATACCAAATAGGCTTACAGGTTAAGACCTGACTGATTTCCTGGATGGCTTGGGTTTGATTCCCAGCATCTGAGTGGTGGCTCACAACCCTTCTTATCTCCAGGTTCAAAGGATCTGAAGCCCTATTCTAGCCTTGGAGAACAGTGAATGTATATGTTATGCAGACATGCATGCAGGCAAAGCTCTCATACAAATATGAAAAAAAAACAAATGAGCGAGGAACCTTATGTATCCCAACTTAATGAGAACACCTTTTAGAAGAACTTTAACGCTTCTGTTCTAGGTGTATACTATTTCAGATTTTCTTCCTTGAAATGTTTTTAATCTTAAAATGTATTCTAGTTATAAAATATAACATTGATTCTGGTCATTTTGAAGATATGAATATCTTACACAATTTCCCGTTCTCTGTGTGTGTGTGTTTGATAAAAGTGGCTATCTGGTTTCTATTTGGTTTCTCAACTTGAGACAGGTTGGTTACCCAGTAGCTATGGAGCCAACCTAGAAATCACTTTGTTGATCAGGCTGACCAGCAACTGACAGAGGTCCACCCATCTCTGCCTTCTGAGTTGTGGGATTAAAGACACATGCCTCCACTACCTGGTGTATATCTTTTTTTTATACATGATTGTTTTGTTGTGCTTTTACTGTACTTGTGTTTCAGGTAGTGCCAGGTAGACTATTACTACCATGCCTAAAGTTTTCTGCTGAGTTAGTAAAAATACTTAGGATAGCGCATAAGCGTCTCCTTTACAGTTGTGGAAACCTGAGCCTGTACCGAGGCTTTGTGGAATGTCATCTACTGCCTTGTTCTATGCCTGACACCCCCAGCAAAGGAGCTGTCCATCAAGCCTCTTTATTGACTGCTTATTGTCAATCTGTTACAGAACTCCACTGTGCCCGCCACTCCTCCTGCTGAATGCAAGACATATGGCCCTGGCTTCATCCCTCCACCTGTTCCCCTGGATAGAGGCCCCAGAGGTCCTCCCTTTGCATGGGATCCAAGAAGGCCACCCCTATTCCCACCGCCTACTCCAGGAAACATCTATGGAGGTCGTCCAGACTATTTTCCACCAAGGGACTTTGCTCGACCGCCCTTTCCACCATACCCAGGTATGCTGTATGTGTTAACTCTCATCTGTGTTCATTTTGTTACTGTGGAAAAACTCTGGCAAGAACCAACTGGAGGAGGAAAGGGTTTATATGTCTCACAGGCTACAGTGCAGCAACAAAGGAAGCCAAGGCTTCACCTTGATCCACCTCAGGTTATTTTGAATATTAACTGTACTCTGATAGGTCAGAAAATCAGGAAATTTACAAGGAGGTGTTCTTCCTTCCTTCCTTCCTTCCTTTCTTTCTTCCTTTCTCTCTTTCTCTCTCCCTCTCTCTCTCTCCCCCCTCTCTCTTCTTCTCTCTCTCTGTCTCTCTCTCTGTGTCACTGTCACTGTCTTTCTCTGTCTCTGCCTCTCTGTCTGATGCCTGGCTGTCTCCCTTCTTTCTTTCCTTCCTTCCTTCCTTCCTTCCTGTCTGTCTGTCTGTCTTTCTTTCTTTCTTTCTTTCTTTCTTTCTTTCTTTCTTTCTTTCTTTCTTTCTTTCTTTCTTTCTTTCTTTCTTTCTTTCTTTCTTTCTTTCTTTCTTTCTACCTTTTAAAAAATCTTCCCAAGTCAGAGATTCTCTATAGCTTTGGAGCCTGTCTTTGAAGTCTTGGACTGCCGACAAGGATGTCTTTAACTCACAGAGATCCACTTCTCTCTGCTGCCCAAGTGCTGAGTTGTAGGCATGTGCTAACAATGCCCATCTAAACGCGGTTTTAAGATGAAAATTATGTGTATTTCTTTCATAAAAATGTACTTTGGCCATTATTTAAAGTAATTTGTTATATTTTGTCATATGATTCCTGACTAAATTGTTTTAAGGTATGTCTCCCATGTAGCAGTTCCCACATGATGATATTTAAAATCTAAGAACATGTTTCCTTATTAGTTGAATTATTGAAATTCCTTCATCCCCTTACATTTTGACATTAAAGCAATTGATTGCCTTTACAGCAGCATACTTGCTCTTTGGAATCCCAAGTTTCTACACAGTAAGTCATATTTTCATTATTAGACAAGAATCGGCTTAGTTATCCTAGGTGTCTGCTCTCTGCCCTCACCTCTACTGTTCTATTACCATGATGATCTGAGAGCATGCATTGTATTGAGACCAGTATATACTGCTTTGAACCTGCTGAGCTCTAGATCCTGGATCTAATGAAAGGACTACTTTTTGCCAGTGATGGGCAAAATGTATATATTTTGTGAATGCAGTAACTCTGAGTTTCTGATATTTTGATGAACAGTAGAAGCAAAATATTCTAGTGTGGTGTCTTGATATCTGATTAAGGATGAGTTAAGTTTTCAGTTTCCCTACTCCATCCTTAGCTTTAAGCAAGCCCGTTGTTGTTCCCTCCTCTCTAGTAATGTCTGGTTTGCTTAACCACCACACAGTTCCCCTTTTTTGTGTCTCTTTTTGGAATTGATATATGCACACTGTACTTAGTAAAGTCTGCCATCACCTCTCAAGAGTGAAATAGTCTATTTGTAATGCTCAGTTCCTCAAGGAATGAAGACTGATAATTTCTTTATTCTAAATGAGGGTGGCTCCTGAGGCCTTTGTTTTAGAGTTTCAGTACAGTGTGATTGGGATGATGTCTTTCATCTGAGCTGTGAGTCCCCCCCTCACCTGTTGAGTCAGATCTTTCCTTCAGTGTAGAGGACTGGGAATTCAACAAAAGGCTAACATAATTACTTTCCCAAATTGCTTATAAGGTCAAATCTCCTTCCTTATTTTCTGTGTTTATATTTCTCATTATCTTTTTGAGATAGATTTTGTTTTTTTTTCTCACCTGTATGGCATTTCTGTGTATGCATCACAAAAATGTCTGTTGGCTGAGAAGGCCAGAACACGGCATCAGAGCTCCTGGAAGCAGAGTTGCAGGCGGTTGTGAGCTGCTGTTTGGTTGCTGGGAATTAAGCACAGTTCCTGTGTAAGAGCAGCCAGTGCATCGATGTTCATGAGGGATATTGGCCTGAAGTTCTCTATCTTAGTTGTGTCTTGGAGATCAAGGTGTTAAAGCCTCATAGAAAAAGTTTGGCATAGACCCTTCTGCTTCTATTGCAGGGAATACTTTGAGAAGAATTGGTATAAGCTGCTCTTTGAATGTCTGGTAGAATTCTGCACTGAGGCATCTGGACCTGGCCTTTTTTTGGTTGGGAGACTTTTGATGACTGCTTCTATTTCCATAGGGGTTATAGGTCTATTTAAATTGCTTATCTGCTCTTGGTTTAATTTTGGGAAGTGATAGCTATCTAGAAAATGGTCCATTTCCTTTAAATTTTCAAATTATGTGGAGTACAGGTTTTCAAAGTATAACCTGATGATTCTCTGAATTTCCTCAGAGTCCATCGTTATATCCCCCTTTAATTTTTAATTTTGTTAATTTGAATGTTCACACTCTGCTGTTTAGTAAGTTTGGACAAAGATTCCAGCAAGGGACTTATTAAGACCCCTGAATGTTGGTGTCAGTGAGGAGGCCTAAGTCATCTATTGTGCCTTGAGTATTTATCTCAGGTATACAAATAGACTTTGGGCCCCCTCCAACAATGACAGATGCACTCACATCCTCGACTCCCAGGGGAGGGTCTAGGCCCTGCCCTGGATGAAATGATAGACTATAGACACCCCCAGGGAGGACCTCATCCTCCATGGGGAAATGAGGACATATTGGATGGGTTGGTGGGAGGGCGTGGGAGGAGGGGAGGGAAAGGGAGGGCACCTGGAATTGACATATGAAGCAACCTTGTTTCTAATTTAAATTTAAATTTAAAAATAAAAATTAAAAAAAGAGCAGCCAGTGCTTTTAAGCAGGGCACCATCTCTCCAGAGCTTTCATTTTATCTCATATTTCATGCATGTGCACTATCTGAGTTAATGGTTAGTTTTCGTACGATGTTAAGAGCTGAGTATATCTCACTATAATACAATCTTTACTCTGTTCCACAGCTAACATCTCATTGCTTATAATCCATTTACATATGTGCTGTTTAGCAGTCAAGGGTATTAGGCTGGCAAATGTCAATGGATATGTAAAAACTACCGGTAAAATAATTTGGATTCTTGCTCTCAATTAGTCATTTTATTTAGTACTTTCATATGTAGTAGATTGGATCTGTCAGGAGCTCTTCAACTATCACTCACTCTCCACTGAACCTGGGAAATATGTGCATCTAGTGTAGGTGTTAATGTAAATTACACCAAGAAAGAGTAAAATCCCCAAAATTAATCTTCATTGTGCATTTGTTGAATTATCTATGAGGGTGCTTTCATACAAGTGTATATAGTATGTCCTGAGGAGGGAAAGTAGGGCACAGAAAAAACTCAGGAATTGGATGGTGCATCCTCAGTTATTCACTGAGGCTTCTGCAGCAAGATAGCCTAGGAGTCAGCTGGAATGGTCACCAGCACACTGAAAAAGAATGTCTGTTCTATTGAAGTTTCACCAGCCTCAGGCTGCTTTCGAACTCTAATGTTTAATACTAGTATATTTGTGTCAAGTTGTTCCCTGTCCCAGCAAGGGGTGTGGAACATGCCAGTGTCATTTGTATCTGGACATGGTCTGGGAATGAATTGAGAACTCATGAATTTTTCCTGGTTTAATTTTCCTGTGTAGATGAGTCAGAATCATCAGCAGAGCCATCCACTAAGAATGATAACAAAAGTGACTGCAGTGTAAGTATTGGAAATTGAATTCCACCCATGTATCCACAACTAGTTTCTTGATTTTTATAGAAAAAGACTAGAGCTCTTCTACTATGTGATATAAAGATATTAATAAATTACACTTCTAGTTAGCATTAGCACTTTCATTGCTGGCTTTTAACCTAGTGTTAAATAGTAAAGATCATAAGCAGGTTTAATGGTTCATGCAATCATAGCATTTTTGCAGGCTGAGGCAGGAGGCTTGTAACTTCAAAGACATAGTGTTCTATATAAGTAGACATTGTCTCCAGAAACCAAATAGGCTGGAGAAACTGCTTACAGGATAAGACCTGGCTGATACCCTGGGGGACCTTGGTTTGATTTCCAGCACCTGAGTGGTAGCTCACAACCCTTCTTATCTCCAGGTTCAAGAGATCTGAAGCCCTATTCTAGCCTTGGAGAACAGTGAATGTATGTGATATGCAGATATGCATGCAGGCAAAACACCCATACATGTGAAATGACAAATATGACAAAAACAAACAAGAGAGAGAAACCTTATGTCTACCATTTAAATAGGAACAACTTTTAGGAAAACTTTAAAGCTTCTGTGCTAGCTGTATACTATTTCAGATTTTCTTCCTTGAAATGATTTTAATCTTAAAATGTATTTTAATTTTAAAATATAGCATTGCTTTTGGTCATTTTGAAAATATCAATATCCTATATATTTTCCTGTTGTCTTATGTGTGTGTTCAATCCAAGTGGCTATCTGTTTTCTGTTTGTTTTTTCACTTTGAGACAAGTTTCCCAGTATCTATGGAACTTACTTTATTGACCAGGCTGGCAAGTAGCTTTCAGAGATCCACCCATCCCTGCCTCCTGAACTTTATGATTAAAGGCATGTGCCTCTACTACATGGTGTATATCTATTTTATTAAAAATGTCTGTTTTGATGTGCTTGAACTGTACTTGTTTTCAGGTAGAGCCAGGTAGACTATTACTACTATGCCTAATGTTTTCTGCTGAGTTAGTAAAAATAATTAGAATAGCACATATGCGTCTCCTACAAAGTTGTGGAAAACTGAGCCTGTACTCACACTTTGTGGAATGCCATGGACTACTTTATTCTGTTCCTGACACCCCCAGCAAAGGAGCTGTCCATCAAGCCTCTTTACTGACTGCTGATTGTCACTGTTACAGACCTCCACTGTGCCCAACACTCCTGCTGAATGCAAGACACCTGGCCCTGGCTTTGTCCCTCCACCTGTTTTCCAGGATAGAGGCCCGAGAGGTCCTCCCTTTGCAGGGGATCCAAGGAGGCTTCCTTCAATGGATTTTGCTGGTCCACACTTCCCACCTTACCCAGGTAAGCTGTTTTAAAGTCCATCTATGCTCTGTGCTTTTTGTGTTACTGTGAAAAACTCTGGCAAGAACCAACTGGAGGAAGCATGGGTTTATATGACTCACAGGATACAGTCCAGCAACAGAGGAAGCCAAGGCTTCACCTTGATCCACTTCAGGTAAATTTGAATTTTAACTGTACTAATACTTCAGAAAATCAGTAAATTTACAAGGAGCTTTTCTTTACTTCATTTCTATCCTTTTAAAAAAATCTTCACAAGGTAATGTTTCTTAATAGATTTCGAGACTGTCCTGGAAGTCTTAGAATGCAGATCAGGCTAGCCTTGAACTCACAAGAGATCCACTTGTCTCTGATTCCCAAGTGCTGAGTTGAAGGCTTGTGCCATCAATAATTATGTGTATTTCCTTTGATAAAAATGTACTGTGGCATTTATTTAAAGTAATTGGTTAAAATTTTGTCTTATGATTACTGACTAAATTGTTTTAAGATTTGTTTCCCAAGTGGTAGTCCCACATTATTATATTTACAATCTAATATCTTATTTTCTTATGAGTTGAATGTATTGTAATTTCTTCATCCTCTTACATTTTGAAATAAAAGCAGTTGATTTCCTTTATACCATACTTGTCATTTGGAATCCCAAGTTTCTACACAGTAAACTGTGTTTTCATTATTAGACAAGAACCAGCTTAGTTGTCCTAGGTGTCTGCTCTCTGCCCTCACCTCTACTGTTCTATTACCATGAAACTCTGAGGGCATGTACTATATTGAGACCAACATACTACTTTCTGCCTAGTGAGCTATAGACCCTGATATAAGGAAGCAACTACTTTTTGTCATTGCCACGTAAAATGTATATATATTTTTTGCAAGCAGAAACTCTTGAGTTTCTGATATTTTGATGAACATTAGAAGCAAAATACTAATGATGTGTCTTGAGATCTGATTAAAGATGAGTTAAGTTGTCAGGTTCCCTACTCCATCCTTAGGTTTAAGCAAGCCTATGTTAGAAGAACAAGGGGGCCATCTGTTTAGATACAGGTCTTTCTATTAGCCCTTTGCTCTCATTGGATGAGTTCTGATCTTTTGAGACAGCTCTTTGCTAAGACCTGGAATGTATTATAAGTGAGCCTACTATTCAGAAGTTTTGGAATTTTCCTTAGTCACATCACCTTACTTGGAAGCTCATTAGATATGGTTCTCTCCATTGACTGTTTAATCTTGGTGGTTTCCTTGGTTTTGTGCAGGAGAGATGATGCAGGGTAGTCCTGTGAGCTTAAATCAGATAAGAGTGACAGTCATTACTGAGTTCAAGGTGTTCAAACTATGAACTCGTAATTATGAGGCCATGGGAGGCAACTTGTCACTGTTGGTTGATGTGTATAGAAGGACAGTATCTTACTTGGGCTTACTCTTGCTGTGACAAAACACCAGGAACAAAAGTGGCCTGTCTAGGAAAGGATTGATTTGACTTACTCTTCCACATTGTAGTCTTCACTGAAGGAAGACAGGACAGCAACTCAAGCACTGCAGGAACCTGGAAGCAATGGCCAATACAGAGGCCAAGTGATGGGTCCTGCTCCCTGGCTTGCTTTAAAGTGGGACCCAAGACCACAATTCTAAGGATGGAACCACCCACCATCTTCCAGTGATTAAGGAAATGCCTAGTAATTAAGAAATGCCTACAGTCTGATCTCATGAAGAAAGTTTCTCAATTGTCTTTCCCTCCATTCTGTCTGTGTCAGGTTTGCTTAACCTACCAGGACAGAAAACGAAACCACACAGTTCCCCTTCTTTGTCTCTCTGTGTTGGGAATTGATATATGCACACTGTACTTAGTAAAGTCTGCCATCACCTCTCAAGAGTGAAATAGTCTGACTACTTGTAATGCTCAGTTCCTCAAGGAATGAAGAGTGACCATTTCTTTATTCTAAATGAGGGTGGCTCCTGAGGCCTTTTTTTTAGAGTTTCAGTACACCTGTGTTTGGGAAGATGTCCTTCATCCGAGCTGTGTGTTCTCCTTCACCTCTTGAATCAGATCCTTCCTTCAGTGTCGACTGACACCCCAAGTTCTGAAGGTCATGAAAATTGTCAAACTGAAGATGTTTCTGGATTACTGCTTGCCAAGATGACCAATGTAACTGTTGAGCAGAATTTCTTTCTCTGTTTTTCCCTCTTGCTTTCCAGCTGCTCCGCGGCATGTTTTGTTTTCTGTTTGACATGTTAATGTGGTTTTATTGTGAGTCCTATTTTTAATTTGAAGGTGAAATGAATTCAGATTTCACCTATTGTTAGTTGTCTTGTTTCAGCATTTCATATGTAGATTTAAATATGTGGTATAATTGTATCAACACCTACTTGTTGAATAAGAACCCAAAGGAAGCCAGGGGCTGAGACCCACACGTATAACTCCAGCACTGCAGAGGCAGTGGCAGGTAAATTTCTGTAAGTTTGAAGTCAGCCTAGCCAACAAAGCCTGGGCCAGGACAACCTCCAATGCAATATTGAGAGAACCTTTCTCAAAATAATTGAAAATAAAGAAAATAAAAGAAAGCATAGGAAATACACTATCTCTCATATTTTTGATTAGTGCCTACCAATAATGGGTGACAGACAGGTTTGATTTTACTTTTGTATGCAGAGGAAATGCCTAAGTCAATATATGCACAAGTAAACTAAACTTAAGATTACCGTATTGAAGATATTCTAAAAATTTGTATCCTATGTCAAGCATATTCTGATGCTGCTCTACAATGGCAAGATAGATTTTATTCTGAGTCTGGTAGACTCCCTCGACCAAGACAACATGGAAATTACAATATGCCTCCCTTGCTTGACTTGGGTAAGAAGCACTGTGTGTGTATGTGTGTGTGTGTGTGTGTGTGTGTGTGTGTGTGTTTGTATCTGTGATCATGCTTGCTTCTGATATTACATAGTTATGATAGCATAGAGTCTGAGAATTGAACAATTGTCTAATACAGTTAGTATCCCAGATTGCTCATGAGGCCACATCTCCTTCCTAATTTTCCAGAGTTTGTATTTCTCATTGTCTTGGAGAAATATTTTGTTTAGTTTTATGTCACCTATATTGTGTTTCTGTGTATGTATCACATACATGCCTGTCGCCTGAGAACCCAGAACAGGGCATCAGACTTCTGGGACGTGGAGTAGCAGATGGTTGTGAGCTGCTGTGTGGTTGCTGGGAATTAAGCACAGGTCCTGTGTAAGAGCAACCAGAGCTCTTAAGCATGGAACCATCTCTCCAGCATTTTCATGTTTCACACTTCTGGCATGTGCTCTAATATATGAGTTAAAGGTTAGTTTTGGTTTTATAGTAAGAGCTGAGTGCATCTCACTCTAATACAAACTGTACTCTGTTCCACAGATAACTTCTCATTGTGCATAATCCATTTACATACATGTGGTTTAGCAGAAAAGATTATAAGGCTGGCAAATGTCAATGGATGTGTAAAAACTACCCGTAAAATAATTTGGGTTCTTGTTTTTAATTAGATATCTGATTTAATAATTTCATATGTATTAGATTGAATCTGTGAGGAACTCTTAAACTATCACTCATTACCCACTGAATCTGGGAAATATGTGCATCTAGTGTTGGTATTAATGTAAATAATATGAAGAAAGAAAAAACATCCTGAAAATAAATCTTCATTATATATTTGTTGAGTTATCTATGAGGGTGCTTTCATACAAGTATATAGTATGTACTGAGGAAAAGGAGGGCACACAGAAAAGACAGGAAGTGGATGGTGCTTTCCCCAGGTGTTCACTGAGGCTGTTGCAGCAAGAGTGCCTAAGAGCCAGCTGGAATGGTCACCAGAGCAGTGCAAACAAATGTCTGTTCTACTGAAATTTCCACGGCTTCAGGCTGCTTTGGGGACACTCATATGGAATATTAGTGTATTTGTGTCAAGTTGTTCCCTGTCCCAGGAAGGGGGGTGGAACGTGTCAGTGTCATTTGGATCTGGAAACGGTCTGGGAATAAATAGAGAACTCATGATTTTTTCCTGGTTTAATTTTCCTGTGTAGATGAGCCAGAATGGTCAGCAGTGCCATCTACTAAGAATGATAACAAAAGTAACCATAATGTAAGTATTGAAAAGTGAATTATACCTATGCACTCTGCAACTAGTTTCTTGGTGTTCTTAGAAAAAGACGAGAGCTCTTCTACTAGGTGATATCAAGATATTCATAAAACATACTTCTACTTAGCATTTACACTTTCATTGTTGGCTTTTACCCATGTGTTAACTAGTAGAGATCACAGCTGGTTTTCATGGTGCATGTAATCCTAGCATTTTTGCAGGCTGAGGCAGGAGGCTTATAACTTCAAAGACAGTGTGGGCTATATAAGCAGACTTTACCTCCAAACACCAAATTGTCTGGAGAAATTGCTTACAGGATAAGACCACTGGCTGATCTCCTGGAGTTCCTTGGTTTGATTCCCAGCACCCTAGTGGTGACTCCCAACCCTTCTTATCTCCATGTTTAAGGGATCTGAATCCCTATTCTAGCTTTAGAAATCAGTGAATGTATGCGGTAATCAGACATGCATGCAGGCAAAACACCCATTCGTGTGAAATAACAAATATGACAAAAACAAACAAGAGAGACAAACCTGATGTATCCCACTTAAATAAGAACAACTTTTAGTAGAACTTTAAAGCTTCTGTGCTAGCTGAACACTATTTCAGATTTTATCCCTTGAAATGTTTTTAAAGTATTAAAATGTATTTTTAAAATATAGCATTGATTTTGTTCATTTTGAAGATAATGAATATCTTATCCAGTTTCCTGTTCTTTCTCTGTGTATGTTTGATCAAAGTGGCTATCTGTTTTTTATTTGGTTTTTCACTTTGAGACAGGTTACCAAGTAGCTAAGGAGCCAATCCTAGAACTAAGTTTATTGATCAGGCTTGCCAGTAACTGACAGAGATTCACCCCCATCTCTGCCTCCTGAGCTGTGGGATTAAAGGCATGTGGCTCCACTACCTGGGGTAGTCCTATTTTACTAAAAATGACTGTTTTGTTGTGCTTGAACTTACTAGTATTTCAGGTAGAGCCAGGTAGACTAAACTACACCATGCCTAAAGTTATCTGCTGAGTAAGCATAAATACTTATTTTAGCGCATATGCGTCTCCTTCACAATTGTGGAAACCTGAGTCTGTACGGAGGCTTTGTGGAATGTCATGGACTGCCTTCTTCTATGCCTGACACACCACAGCAAAGGAGCTGTCCATCAAGCCTCTTTAATGAATGCTGATTGTCACTCTGTTACAGAACAATACTGTGCCCAACATTCCTCCTGCTGAATGCAAGACACCTGGCCCTGGCTTCGTCCCTCCACCAGTTCCCCTGGATAGAGACCCCAGAGGTCGTCCCTTTGCATGGGATCCAAGAAGGCCACCTCCATTCCCACTGCCTCCTCCAGGAAACATCTATGGAGGTTCTACAGACTATTTTCCACCAATGGACTTTGCTGGACCACCCTTTCCACCATACCCAGGTATGTTGTATATGTAACTTTCATCTGTGCTCCTTTTGTTACTGTGAAAAACTCTGGCAAGAACCAACTGGAGGAGGAAAGTGTTTATATTGCACATAGTTTACAGTCCAGCAACAAAAGAAGCCAAGGCTTTACCTTGATTCACCTCACGGAATTTTGAATTTTAACTGTATTCTGATAAGTCAGAAAATCAGGAAATTTACAAGGAGATTTTTTCTCTATTTTTTCCTTTCTTTTTTCCTCCCTCCCTCCCTCCCTCCCTCCCTCCCTCCCTCCCTCCCTCCCTTCTTTCCTTTTTTCCTGTCTGCTGCCTGACTGTCTTCCTTCATTGGTTTCTTTCTTTGTTTCTTTCTTCCTTTCTATCTTTTTAAAAATTTTTCCCTAGGCAGCATTTTCTATTGTTTTGGAGCCTGTCCTGGAAGTCTTTGACAGCAGACCAGGCTAGCTTTGAATTCACAGAAATCCACTTGTCTCTGCTTCCCAAGTACTGAATTGAAGTCATGTGCCAGCAATGCCCAGCCAGAAGCCGTTTTAAGATAAAAATTATGTGTATTTCCTTTGATAAAAATGTACTTTGACAATTATTTAAATAGTTGGTTATAATTTTGTCTTATGATTACTGACTAAATTTTTTAAAGTCTCCCAATTAGTAGTTCCCACATGATCATATTTAGAATCTAAGATCATGTTCCTAATTTGTTGAACTTATTGAAATTCCTTCATACCTTACATTTTCAAATAAAAGTAATTGATTGTCTTTACAACATACTTTGCCCTTTGAAATCCCAAGTTTCTACACAGTAAATCATATATTCAGTATTAGACAAGACCCGGCTTAGTTGTCCTAGGTGTCTGCTCTCTGCCCCCACATCTAAAGTTCTATTACCATGAAAATCTGAGAGCATGCACTATATTGAGACCAACAGACTGCTTTGTACTTACCGAGCTATAGATTCTGGATCCAATGAACCGACTACTTTTTGTCAGTGCTAGGAAAAATGTATATGTTTTGTGAAAGCACAAACTCTGATTTTTCTGATATTTTGATGAACATTAGAAGTAAAATACTAATGAGGTGCCTTGAGATCTGATTAAGGATGAGTTAAATTTTCAGGTTCCCTTCTTCATCTGTAGGTTTAAGCAAGCCCTTGTTGGAAGAACAAGGGGGCCATCTGTTTAGATACAGGTCTTTCTAGTAGTCCTTTGCTCTCATGGGATGAGTTCTGATCCTTTGAGACAGCTCTTTGGTAAGACCTAGAGTGTAGTATAAGTGAACTTTCTGTTCAGAAGTTTTTGACCTTTCCTTAGTCACATCGTCTTACTTAGGAAGCTAATTAGATATGATTCTCTCCATTGAGTGTTTCATCTTGGTGGTTTCCTTGGTTCTGTGCAGGAGAGATGATTCAGGGGAGTCCCGTGAGCTTAAATCAGAT